>NW_028327607.1:20000-35000 GCF_031878675.1 Megascapheus bottae | reverse complement strand
GTTAGGGTTAGGGTTAGGGTTAGGGTTAGCTTTAGGGTTAGGTTTAGGGTTACGGTTAGGGTTAGGGTTAGGGAAAGGATAAGTGTTAGGTTTAGGGTTAGGGTTAGGGTTAGGTTTAGGGTTAGGGAAACGATAAGGGTTAGGGTTAGGTTTAGGGAAACGGGAAGGGTTAGGGTTAGGGTTAGGGTTAGTTTTAAGGTTAGGGTTGGGATTAGGGTTAGCGTTAGGGTTAGGATTAGGGTTAGGTTTAGGGTTAGGGTTAGCGTTAGGGTTAGGGTTAGGGTTAGGGTTAGGTTTAGGGTTAGGTTTCGGGTTAGGGTTAGGGTTAGGGTTAGGGTTAGGGTTAGCGTTAGGGTTAGGGTTAGGGTTTGCTCTTTCTGCTGGGGAACTTATTTTCTAATCGGGATATTTCATCCTTCCTTGTTCAGCTTCAGTGTATCTGCTTTTATTTCTGCTTGGTTCTTCATCGAATACCATAGAGTGTCATGGATGCTTGATTTTGACGGTGCATTCAATAGGGCATTGCTCTTTCTGCTGGGAACCTTCTTTTCTTCTTCCTCGTTCAAACTGGATTTGGCCGTTGAGCTTCCTACGGAATTGTTCGATCTGCTAAGATCGTTTTTGCCTAAGCTGGGTATTATATTTCCACCCACTGCATCTTCAGTGCATCCGCATCAGTGTACCTGGTTTTATATCTGCCTGGTCTCTGAGCAAGTACAATGGGGACCCTACTGCCACCGACAAAGCTCTATCTGCTAGGAGTTGTTCGGTTAACGTGGTCATTCATTGTCCCCTAAGCAGCTTCAAGGTGTCTGCTTTCACTTCTTGGAAGATTTCATCCTGGGTAATGGATACTGTCTTTTGTCGTTGTACCTCCTACGGTATTACTCTTTCTGCTGAGACCCTCTTGTCTAATCGGGTTATTTCATTCTTCCTCTTTCAACTTCAGTGTACCAGCTTTTATTTGGTCGTGTTCTCTGAGCAGGTGAAAGGGAGACTGTACTTCCACCGAGATTGCTGTATCTCCTAGAGTTGTTCTTGTGAACGTGGTCATTTCTTTGACCACCAGCAACTTCAATGGACCTTGTGTTACTTCGTGGATTTCATACAGTGTAATTGGTACTGGATTTTGCCGTTGAGCTTCCTATGGAATTATTCAATCTCCTAAGATCGTTTTTGTCCAAGCGGGTATTATATTTCCTCCGCCTGCACCTTCAGTGTATCTGCTTCAGTGTACCTGGTTTTATTACTGCCTGGTCTCTGAGCAAGTACAATGGGGACCCTACTGCCACCGATAATGCTCTATCTGCTAGGAGTTGTTCGGATAACATGGGCATTCATTGTCCCCTAAGCAGCTTCAAGGTGTCTGCTTTTACTTCTTGGAAGATTTCCTCCTGGGTAATGGATACTGTATTTTGCCGTTGCACCTCCTACGGCATTGCTCTTTCTGCTGAGGAACCTCTTGCCTAATAGGGATATTTTATCCTTCCTCGTTCAACTTCAGTGTACCTGCTTTTATTTCTGCGTGGTGCTTCATCCACTACAACCGAGAGAGTACAACCACTCATATAGCTCTATCTGCTAAGAGTTGTTCTCTGTAGACGTGGTCATTTCTTCTACCACAAGCAACTTCAATGTATCTTTATAGGGTTAGGTTTAGGGTTAGGGTTAGTGTTAGGGTTAGCGTTAGGGTTAGGGTTTGGTTTAGGTTTAGGGTTAGGTTTAGGGTTAGGGTTAGCGTTAGGTTTAGGGTTAGCGTGAGGGTAGGGTTAGGGTTAGGGTTAGGGTTAGCATTAGGGTTAGGGTTAGGGATAGGTTTAGGGTTAGGGTTAGGGGAACGGTAAGGGTTAGGGTTAGGGTTAGTGTTAGGGTTAGGGTTAGGGTTAGGTGGAGTTTTAGGGTTAGGGCTAGGGTTAGCGTTAGGGTTCGGGTTTGGGTTAGGGTTAGCGTTACGGTTAGGGTTAGGGTTAGGAAAACGGTAACGGTTCGGGTTAGGTTTAGGGTTAGGGTTAGGGTTAGGGTTAGCATTAGGGTTAGGGTTAGGGATAGGTTTAGGGTTAGGGTTAGGGTAAGGTTTAGGGTTAGGTTTAGGGGAAGGGTTAGGGTTAGGTTTAGGGTTAGGGTTAGGGTTAGGGTTAGGCTTAGCGTTAGAGTTAGGGTTAGGGTTAGGGTTACGTTTAGGATTAGATTTAGGGTTAGGGTTAGGGAAACGGTAAGGGTTAGAGTTAGGGTTAGGGTTAGGGTTAGGGTAAGGGTAAGGGTTAGGCTTAGGCTTAGGGTTATGGTTAGGGTTAGGGTTAGGGAAACGGTAGGGGTTAGGGTTAGGGTTAGGGTTAGGTTTAGGGTTAGGGGTAGGTTTAGGGTTATGTTTAGGGTAAGGGTTAGGGGTAGGGTTAGGTTTACTGTTAGGGTTAGGGTTAGGGAAACGGTAAGGGTTAAGTTAAGGGTTAAGGTTAGGGTTAGGATTAGGGTTAGGGTTAGCGTTAGGGTTAGGGTTAAGGTTAGGTTTAGGGTTAGGGTTAGGGTTAGGTTTAGGGTAAGGGTTAGGGGTAGGGTTAGGTTTAGTGTTAGGGTTAGGGTTAGGGAAACGATAAGGGTTAGGGTTAGGGTTAGGGTTAGGTTTCGGGTTAGGGAAAGGATAAGGGTTAGGGTTAGGGTTAGGTTTAGGGTTAGGTTTAGGGAAACGTTAAGGGTTAGGGTTAGGGTTAGGGTTAGGTTTAGGTTTAGGGTTAGGGTTAGGTTTAGTATTAGGTTTAGGGTTAGGTTTAGTGTTAGTGTTAGTGTTAGGGTTAGGGAAACGGTAAGGGTTAGGATTAGGGTTAGGGTTAGGTTGAGGGTTAGGTTTAGAATTAGGGTTACCGTTAGGGTTAGGGTTAGGGTTAGGTTTAGGGTTGGGTTAGGGTTAGCGTTAGGGTTAGTTTTAGGGTTAGGGTAAGGGTTAGGGTTACGTTTAGGGTTAGGGTTAGGGTTAGAGTTAGCGTTAGGGTTAGGGTTAGGTTTAGGGTTAGGGTTAGGGATAGGGTTAGGTTTAGGGTTAGCGTGAGGGTTAGGGTTAGGGTTAGGGTTAGGGAAACGGTAAGGTTTAGGGTTAGGTTTAGGTTTAGGGCTAGGGTTACCGTTAGGGTTAGGGTTTGAGTTAGGGTTAGGGTTAGGGTTAGGGTTAGGGTTAGGGAAACGGTAAAGGTTCGGGTTAGGATTAGAGTTAGAGTTAGGGTTAGGGTTAGGGAAACGGTAAGGGTTAGGGTTAGGGTTAGGGTTAGTGTTATGGTTAGGGTTAGGGTTAGGTTTAGTGTTAGGTTTAGGGTTAGGGTTAGGGTTAGGGTTAGGTTTAGGGTTAGGGTTAGGGAAACGGTAAGGTTCGGGTTAGGTTTAGGGTTATGGTTAGGTTTAGGTAAACGGTAAGGGTTTGGGTTAGGTTTAGGGTTAGGGAAATTGTAAGGTTAAGTGGTAGGGTTAGGGTTAGTGTTAGGGTTAGGGTTAGGGTTAGGTTTAGGTTTAGGGTTAGGGTTAGGGTTAGGAAAAGGGTAAGGGTTAGGGTTAGGGTTAGGTTTAGGGTTAGGGTTAGGGTTAGGGAAACGGTAAGTGTTAGTGTTAGGGTTAGGGTTAGGGTTAGGGTTAGGGTTAACGTTAGGGTTAGGGTTTGGGTTAGGGTTAGGATAGGGTTAGGGTTAGGGTTAGGGTTAGGGTTAGGGAAAAGGTAAGAGGTCAGGTTAGGTTTAAGGTTAGGGTTAGCGTTAGGGTTAGGGTTAGGGATAGTTTTAGGGTTAGGGTTAGGGTTAGGATTAGGGTTAGGATTAGGGTAAGGGTTAGGGTTAGGTGTAGGGTTAGGGTTAGGGTTAGGCTTAGGGTTAGGGTTAGGGTTAGGGAAACGCTAAGGGTTAGGGTTAGGGTTAGCGTTAGGTTTAGGGTTAGGGTTAGAGTTAGGATTAGGGAAACGCTAAGGGTTAGGGTTAGAATTAGGGTTAGGGTTAGGGAAACGGTAAGGGTTAGGGTTAGGGTTAGGGTTAGGCTTAGGCTTAGCGTTAGGGTTAGGGTTAGGGATAGGGTTAGGGTTAGGGTTAGGTTTAGGTTTAGGGTTAAGGTTAGGGAAACGGTAAGGGTTAGAGTTAGGGTTAGGGTTAGGGGTAGGTTTAGTGTTAGGTTTAGGGTTAGGGTTAGGGTTAGGTTTAGGGTTAGGGTTAGGGTGAGGGTTAGGTTTAGTGTTAGGGTAAGGGTTAGGGCTAGGTTTAGGTTTAGGGTTAGGGTTAGGGTTATGGTTAGGGTTAGCGTTAGCGTTAGGGTTAGGGTTAGGTTTACGTTTAGGGTTAGGGTTAGGGTTAGGGAAACGGTAAGGTTTAGGGTTAGGGTTTTAGGGTTAGGGTTAGGGTTAGGGTAAGGGTAAGGGTTAGGCTTAGGTTTAGGGTTAGGGTTAGGATTAGGGAAACGGTAAGGGTTAGGGTAAGGGTAAGGGTTAGGGTTAGGGTTAGGTTTAGTGTTAGGGTTCGGGTTAGGGAAACGATAAGGGTTAGGGTTAGGATTAGGGTTAGGGTTATGGAAAGGATAAGGGTTAGGGTTAGGGTTAGGGTTAGGGTTAGGGTTAGGGTTAGCTTTAGGGTTAGGTTTAGGGTTACGGTTAGGGTTAGGGTTAGGGAAAGGATAAGTGTTAGGTTTAGGGTTAGGGTTAGGGTTAGGTTTAGGGTTAGGGAAACGATAAGGGTTAGGGTTAGGTTTAGGGAAACGGTAAGGGTTAGGGTTAGGGTTAGGGTTAGTTTTAAGGTTAGGGTTGGGATTAGGGTTAGCGTTAGGGTTAGGATTAGGGTTAGGTTTAGGGTTAGGGTTAGCGTTAGGGTTAGGGTTAGGGTTAGGGTTAGGTTTAGGGTTAGGTTTCGGGTTAGGGTTAGGGTTAGGGTTAGGGTTAGGGTTAGCGTTAGGGTTAGGGTTAGGGTTTGCTCTTTCTGCTGGGGAACTTATTTTCTAATCGGGATATTTCATCCTTCCTTGTTCAGCTTCAGTGTATCTGCTTTTATTTCTGCTTGGTTCTTCATCGAATACCATAGAGTGTCATGGATGCTTGATTTTGACGGTGCATTCAATAGGGCATTGCTCTTTCTGCTGGGAACCTTCTTTTCTTCTTCCTCGTTCAAACTGGATTTGGCCGTTGAGCTTCCTACGGAATTGTTCGATCTGCTAAGATCGTTTTTGCCTAAGCTGGGTATTATATTTCCACCCACTGCATCTTCAGTGCATCCGCATCAGTGTACCTGGTTTTATATCTGCCTGGTCTCTGAGCAAGTACAATGGGGACCCTACTGCCACCGACAAAGCTCTATCTGCTAGGAGTTGTTCGGTTAACGTGGTCATTCATTGTCCCCTAAGCAGCTTCAAGGTGTCTGCTTTCACTTCTTGGAAGATTTCATCCTGGGTAATGGATACTGTCTTTTGTCGTTGTACCTCCTACGGTATTACTCTTTCTGCTGAGACCCTCTTGTCTAATCGGGTTATTTCATTCTTCCTCTTTCAACTTCAGTGTACCAGCTTTTATTTGGTCGTGTTCTCTGAGCAGGTGAAAGGGAGACTGTACTTCCACCGAGATTGCTGTATCTCCTAGAGTTGTTCTTGTGAACGTGGTCATTTCTTTGACCACCAGCAACTTCAATGGACCTTGTGTTACTTCGTGGATTTCATACAGTGTAATTGGTACTGGATTTTGCCGTTGAGCTTCCTACGGAATTATTCAATCTCCTAAGATCGTTTTTGTCCAAGCGGGTATTATATTTCCTCCGCCTGCACCTTCAGTGTATCTGCTTCAGTGTACCTGGTTTTATTACTGCCTGGTCTCTGAGCAAGTACAATGGGGACCCTACTGCCACCGATAATGCTCTATCTGCTAGGAGTTGTTCGGATAACATGGGCATTCATTGTCCCCTAAGCAGCTTCAAGGTGTCTGCTTTTACTTCTTGGAAGATTTCCTCCTGGGTAATGGATACTGTATTTTGCCGTTGCACCTCCTACGGCATTGCTCTTTCTGCTGAGGAACCTCTTGCCTAATAGGGATATTTTATCCTTCCTCGTTCAACTTCAGTGTACCTGCTTTTATTTCTGCGTGGTGCTTCATCCACTACAACCGAGAGAGTACAACCACTCATATAGCTCTATCTGCTAAGAGTTGTTCTCTGTAGACGTGGTCATTTCTTCTACCACAAGCAACTTCAATGTATCTTTATAGGGTTAGGTTTAGGGTTAGGGTTAGTGTTAGGGTTAGCGTTAGGGTTAGGGTTTGGTTTAGGTTTAGGGTTAGGTTTAGGGTTAGGGTTAGCGTTAGGTTTAGGGTTAGCGTGAGGGTAGGGTTAGGGTTAGGGTTAGGGTTAGCATTAGGGTTAGGGTTAGCATTAGGGTTAGGGTTAGGGTTAGGGGAACGGTAAGGGTTAGGGTTAGGGTTAGTGTTAGGGTTAGGGTTAGGGTTAGGTGGAGTTTTAGGGTTAGGGCTAGGGTTAGCGTTAGGGTTCGGGTTTGGGTTAGGGTTAGCGTTACGGTTAGGGTTAGGGTTAGGAAAACGGTAACGGTTCGGGTTAGGTTTAGGGTTAGGGTTAGGGTTAGGGTTAGCATTAGGGTTAGGGTTAGGGATAGGTTTAGGGTTAGGGTTAGGGTAAGGTTTAGGGTTAGGTTTAGGGGAAGGGTTAGGGTTAGGTTTAGGGTTAGGGTTAGGGTTAGGGTTAGGCTTAGCGTTAGAGTTAGGGTTAGGGTTAGGGTTACGTTTAGGATTAGATTTAGGGTTAGGGTTAGGGAAACGGTAAGGGTTAGAGTTAGGGTTAGGGTTAGGGTTAGGGTAAGGGTAAGGGTTAGGCTTAGGCTTAGGGTTATGGTTAGGGTTAGGGTTAGGGAAACGGTAGGGGTTAGGGTTAGGGTTAGCGTTAAGTTTAGGGTTAGGATTAAGGTTAGGATTAGGGAAACGGTAAAGATTAGGGTTAGCTTTAGGGTTAGGCTTAGCATTAGGGTTAGGGTTAGGGATAGGGTTAGGGTTAGGGTTAGGTTTAGGGTTAGGGTTAAGGTTAGGGAAACGGTAAGGGTTAGGGTTAGGGTTAGGGTTAGATTTAGTGTTAGGGTTAGGGTTAGGTTTAGGGTTAGGGTTAGGGTTAGCGTTAGCATTAGGGTTAGGGTTAGGGTTAGGTTTAGGATTAGGGTTAGGGTTAGGGAAACGGTAAGGGTTAGGGTTAGGGTTTTAGGGTTAGGGTTAGGGTTAGGGTAAGGGTAAGGGTTAGGGTTAGGGTTAGGGTTAGGGTTAGGGAAACGGTAAGGGTTAGGATTAGGGTTAGGGTTAGCGTTAGGATTAGGGTTAGGGTTAGGGTAAGGGTTAGGGTTAGGTTTAGGGTTAGGGTTAGGTTTAGGGTTACGGTTAGGGATAGGGTTAGGGTTAGGGTTAGCGTGAGGGTTAGGGTTAGGTTTAGGTTTACGTTTAGGGTTAGGGTTAGGGAAACGGTTAGGGTTCGGGTTAGGTTTAGGGTTAGAGTTAGGGTTAGAGTTAGGGAAACGGTAAAGTTTAGGGTTAGGGTTAGGGTTAGTGTTAGGGTTATGGTTAGGGTTAAGTTTAGTGTTAGGGTTATGGTTAGGGTTAAGTTTAGTGTTAGGGTTAGGGTTAGGGTTAGGAAAAGGGTACGGGTTAGGGTTAGGGTTAGGGTTAGGTTTAGGTTTAGGGTTAGGGTTAGGGAAACGGTAACGTTTAGGGTTAGGTTTAGGGTTAGGGTTAGGGTTAGGAAAAGGGTAAGGGTAAGGAAAAGGGTAAGGGTTAGGTTAGGGTTAGGTTTAGGGTTAGAGTTAGGGTTAGGGTTAACGTTAGGGTTAGGGTTAGGTTTAGGGTTAGGGTTAGGGTTAGTGTTAGGGTTAGCGTTATGGTTAGGGTTAGGGTTAGTGTAAGGGTTAGGGTTAGGTTTAGGGTTAGGGTTAGGGTTAGCGTTAGGGTTAGGGTTAGATTTAGGTTTAGGGTTAGGGATAGGATTAGGTTAAGGGTTAGCGTGAGGGTTAGGGTTATGGTTAGCGTTAGGGTTAGGTTTAGGGATAGGTTTAGGGTTAGGGTTAGGGTTAGGGTTAGGAATAGGGTAAGGGTTAGGGTTAGGTTTAGGGTTAGGATTAGGTTTAGGCTTAGAGTTAGAGTTAGGGTTAGGTTTAGGTTTACGTTTAGGGTTAGGGTTAGGGTTAGGGTTAGGGTAAGGGTTAGGCTTAGGGTTAGGGTTAGGGTTAGGGTTTGGGTTAGGGAAACGGTAAGGGTTAGGGTTAGGGTTAGCGTTAGATTTAGTGTTAGGGTTAGGGTTAGGGTTAGTGTTAGGGTTAGGGTTAGGGTTAGGGTTAGGGTTAGGTTTAGGGTTAGGGTTAGGGTTAGGGTTAGGTTTAGGGTTAGGGTTACGGTTAGGGTTAGTGTTAGAGTTAGGGTTAGGGTTAGGGTTACGTTTAGGGTTCGGGTTAGGGTTAGGGAAACGGTAAGGCTTAGGGTTAGGTTTTAGGGTTAGGGTTAGGGTTAGGGTAAGGGTAAGGGTTAGGCTTAGAGTTTGGGTTAGGATTAGGGAAACGGTAAGGGTTAGGGTTAGAATTAGAGTTAGAGTTAGGGAAACGGTAAGGGTAAGGGTTAGAATTAGGTTTAGGGTTAGGGAAACGGTAAGGGTTAGAGTTAGCGTTTGGGTTAGCGTTAGGCTTAGCGTTAGGGTTAGGGTTAGGGATAGGGTTTGGGTTAGGGTTGGGTTTAGGGTTAGGGTTAAGGTTAGGGAAACGGTAAGAGTTAGGGTTAGGGTTAGGGTTAGGTTTAGTGTTAGGGTTAGGGTTAGGGTTAGGGTTAAGTTTAGGGTTAGGGTTAGGGTTAGGGTTAGGTTTATGGTTAGTGTTAGAGTTAGGGTTAGGGTTAGGGTTATGTTTACGGTTAGGGTTAGTGTTAGGGAAACGGTAAGGTTTAGGGTTAGGGTTAGGGTTAGGGTAACGGGAAGGTTTAGGGTTAGGGTTAGGGTTAGGTTAGGGAAACGGTAAGGGTTAGGGTAAGGGTAAGGGTTAGGGTTAGGGTTAGGGTTAGGGAAACGGTAAGGGTTAGGGTAAGGGTAAGTATTAGGGTTAGGGTTAGGGTTAGCATTAGGGTTAGGCTTAGGGTTAGGTTTAGTGTTAGGGTTAGGGTTAGGGTTAGGGTAAAGTTTAGGGTTAGGTTTAGTGTTAGGGGTAGGGTTAGGTTTAGTGTTAGGGTTAGGGTTAGGGAAACGATAGGTGTTAGGGTTATGGTTAGGGTTAGATTAAGGGTTCGGGAAACGATAAGGGTTAGGGTTAGGGTTAGGGTTAGGGTTAGGGTTAGGGTTAGGATTAGGGTTAGGTAAATGATAAGGGTTAGGGTTAGGGTTAGGGTTAGGTTTAGAGATAGGGTTAGGGTTAGGGTTAGGGTTAGGAAAAGGGTAACGGTTCGTGTTAGGGTTAGGGTTAGCGTTCTGGTCAGGGTTAGGGATAGGTTTAGGGCTAGGGTTAGGGTTAGGTTTAGGGCTAGGGTTAGGGTTAGGGTTAGGGTTAGGGTTAGGATTAGGGTTAGGGAAAGGATAAGGGTTAGGGATAGGGTTAGAGTTAGGTTTAGGGTTAGGGAAACGATAAGGGTTAGGGTTAGGGTTAGGATTAGCGTTAGGGTTAGGGTTAGGGTTAGGGAAAGGATGAGGGTTAGGGTTAGGGTTAGGGTTAGGTTTAGGGTTAGGGAATCGATAAGGGTTAGGGTTAGGGTTAGGATTAGGGTTAGGGTTAGGGTTAGTTTTAGTGTTAGGGTTAGGGTTAGGTTTAGGGAAACGATAAGGGTTAGGGTTAGGGTTATGTTTAGGGTTAGGGTTAGGGTTAGGGTTAGCGTTAGGGTTAGGGTTAGGTTTAAGGTTAGGGTTAGGTTTAGGGTTAGGGTTAGCGTTAGGGTTAGGGTTAGGGTTAGTGTAAGTGTTAGGGTTAGGTTTAGGGTTAGGGTTAGGGTAAGCGTTAGGGTTAGGGTTAGGTTTAGGGTTAGGGTTAGGGATAGGGTTAGGTTAAGGGTTAGTGTGAGGGTTAGGGTTAGGGTTAGGGTTAGGTTTAGAGATAGGGTTAGGGTTAGGGTTAGAGTTAGCATTAGGGTTAGGGTTAGGTTTAGGGTTAGGGTTAGGGTTAGGTTTAGTGTTAGGGTTAGGGTTACGGTTAGGGTTAGGTTTAGGGTTATTATTAGGGTTAGGGTTAGGGTTAGCGTTAGAGTTAGGGTTAGGGTTAGGGTTACGTTTAGGGTTAGGGTTAGGTTTAGGGAAATGGTAAGGGTTAGGGTTAGGGTTTTAGTGTTAGGGTTAGGGTTAGGGTTAGTGTAAGGGTTAGGCTTAGGGTTAGGTTTAGGTTTAGGATTAGGGTTAGGGAAACGGTAAGAGTTAGAGTAAGGGTAAGGGTTAGGGTTAGGGTTAGGGTTAGCGTTAGGGTTAGGGTTAGGGTTAGGGTTAGGTTTAGGGTTAGGGGTAGGTTTAGGGTTAGGTTTAGGGTAAGGGTTAGGGGTAGGGTTAGGTTTAGTGTTAGGGTTAGGGTTAGGGAAACGGTAAGGGTTAAGTTAAGGGTTAAGGTTAGGGTTAGGATTAGGGTTAGGGTTAGCGTTAGGGTTAGGGTTAAGGTTAGGTTTAGGGTTAGGGTTAGGGTTAGGTTTAGGGTAAGGGTTAGGGGTAGGGTTAGGTTTAGTGTTAGGGTTAGGGTTAGGGAAACGATAAGGGTTAGGGTTAGGGTTAGGGTTAGGTTTCGGGTTAGGGAAAGGATAAGGGTTAGGGTTAGGGTTAGGTTTAGGGTTAGGTTTAGGGAAACGTTAAGGGTTAGGGTTAGGGTTAGGGTTAGGGTTAGGGTTAGGTTTAGGGTTAGGGTTAGGTTTAGTATTAGGTTTAGGGTTAGGTTTAGTGTTAGTGTTAGTGTTAGGGTTAGGGAAACGGTAAGGGTTAGGATTAGGGTTAGGGTTAGGTTGAGGGTTAGGTTTAGAATTAGGGTTACCGTTAGGGTTAGGGTTAGGGTTAGGTTTAGGTTTAGGGTTAGGGTTAGGGTTAGGAAAAGGGTAAGGGTTAGGGTTAGGGTTAGGTTTAGGGTTAGGGTTAGGGTTAGGGAAACGGTAAGTGTTAGTGTTAGGGTTAGGGTTAGGGTTAGGGTTAGGGTTAACGTTAGGGTTAGGGTTTGGGTTAGGGTTAGGATAGGGTTAGGGTTAGGGTTAGGGTTAGGGTTAGGGAAAAGGTAAGGGGTCAGGTTAGGTTTAAGGTTAGGGTTAGCGTTAGGGTTAGGGTTAGGGATAGTTTTAGGGTTAGGGTTAGGGTTAGGATTAGGGTTAGGATTAGGGTAAGGGTTAGGGTTAGGTGTAGGGTTAGGGTTAGGGTTAGGCTTAGGGTTAGGGTTAGGGTTAGGGAAACGCTAAGGGTTAGGGTTAGGGTTAGCGTTAGGTTTAGGGTTAGGGTTAGAGGTAGGATTAGGGAAACGCTAAGGGTTAGGGTTAGAATTAGGGTTAGGGTTAGGGAAACGGTAAGGGTTAGGGTTAGGGTTAGGGTTAGGCTTAGGCTTAGCGTTAGGGTTAGGGTTAGGGATAGGGTTAGGGTTAGGGTTAGGTTTAGGTTTAGGGTTAAGGTTAGGGAAACGGTAAGGGTTAGAGTTAGGGTTAGGGTTAGGGGTAGGTTTAGTGTTAGGTTTAGGGTTAGGGTTAGGGTTAGGTTTAGGGTTAGGGTTAGGGTGAGGGTTAGGTTTAGTGTTAGGGTAAGGGTTAGGGCTAGGTTTAGGTTTAGGGTTAGGGTTAGGGTTATGGTTAGGGTTAGCGTTAGAGTTAGGGTTAGGGTTAGGTTTACGTTTAGGGTTAGGGTTAGGGTTAGGGAAACGGTAAGGTTTAGGGTTAGGGTTTTAGGGTTAGGGTTAGGGTTAGGGTAAGGGTAAGGGTTAGGCTTAGGTTTAGGGTTAGGGTTAGGATTAGGGAAACGGTAAGGGTTAGGGTAAGGGTAAGGGTTAGGGTTAGGGTTAGGTTTAGTGTTAGGGTTCGGGTTAGGGAAACGATAAGGGTTAGGGTTAGGATTAGGGTTAGGGTTATGGAAAGGATAAGGGTTAGGGTTAGGGTTAGGGTTAGGGTTAGGGTTAGCTTTAGGGTTAGGTTTAGGGTTACGGTTAGGGTTAGGGTTAGGGAAAGGATAAGTGTTAGGTTTAGGGTTAGGGTTAGGGTTAGGTTTAGGGTTAGGGAAACGATAAGGGTTAGGGTTAGGTTTAGGGAAACGGTAAGGGTTAGGGTTAGGGTTAGGGTTAGTTTTAAGGTTAGGGTTGGGATTAGGGTTAGCGTTAGGGTTAGGATTAGGGTTAGGTTTAGGGTTAGGGTTAGCGTTAGGGTTAGGGTTAGGGTTAGGGTTAGGTTTAGGGTTAGGTTTCGGGTTAGGGTTAGGGTTAGGGTTAGGGTTAGGGTTAGCGTTAGGGTTAGGGTTAGGGTTTGCTCTTTCTGCTGGGGAACTTATTTTCTAATCGGGATATTTCATCCTTCCTTGTTCAGCTTCAGTGTATCTGCTTTTATTTCTGCTTGGTTCTTCATCGAATACCATAGAGTGTCATGGATGCTTGATTTTGACGGTGCATTCAATAGGGCATTGCTCTTTCTGCTGGGAACCTTCTTTTCTTCTTCCTCGTTCAAACTGGATTTGGCCGTTGAGCTTCCTACGGAATTGTTCGATCTGCTAAGATCGTTTTTGCCTAAGCTGGGTATTATATTTCCACCCACTGCATCTTCAGTGCATCCGCATCAGTGTACCTGGTTTTATATCTGCCTGGTCTCTGAGCAAGTACAATGGGGACCCTACTGCCACCGACAAAGCTCTATCTGCTAGGAGTTGTTCGGTTAACGTGGTCATTCATTGTCCCCTAAGCAGCTTCAAGGTGTCTGCTTTCACTTCTTGGAAGATTTCATCCTGGGTAATGGATACTGTCTTTTGTCGTTGTACCTCCTACGGTATTACTCTTTCTGCTGAGACCCTCTTGTCTAATCGGGTTATTTCATTCTTCCTCTTTCAACTTCAGTGTACCAGCTTTTATTTGGTCGTGTTCTCTGAGCAGGTGAAAGGGAGACTGTACTTCCACCGAGATTGCTGTATCTCCTAGAGTTGTTCTTGTGAACGTGGTCATTTCTTTGACCACCAGCAACTTCAATGGACCTTGTGTTACTTCGTGGATTTCATACAGTGTAATTGGTACTGGATTTTGCCGTTGAGCTTCCTACGGAATTATTCAATCTCCTAAGATCGTTTTTGTCCAAGCGGGTATTATATTTCCTCCGCCTGCACCTTCAGTGTATCTGCTTCAGTGTACCTGGTTTTATTACTGCCTGGTCTCTGAGCAAGTACAATGGGGACCCTACTGCCACCGATAATGCTCTATCTGCTAGGAGTTGTTCGGATAACATGGGCATTCATTGTCCCCTAAGCAGCTTCAAGGTGTCTGCTTTTACTTCTTGGAAGATTTCCTCCTGGGTAATGGATACTGTATTTTGCCGTTGCACCTCCTACGGCATTGCTCTTTCTGCTGAGGAACCTCTTGCCTAATAGGGATATTTTATCCTTCCTCGTTCAACTTCAGTGTACCTGCTTTTATTTCTGCGTGGTGCTTCATCCACTACAACCGAGAGAGTACAACCACTCATATAGCTCTATCTGCTAAGAGTTGTTCTCTGTAGACGTGGTCATTTCTTCTACCACAAGCAACTTCAATGTATCTTTATAGGGTTAGGTTTAGGGTTAGGGTTAGTGTTAGGGTTAGCGTTAGGGTTAGGGTTTGGTTTAGGTTTAGGGTTAGGTTTAGGGTTAGGGTTAGCGTTAGGTTTAGGGTTAGCGTGAGGGTAGGGTTAGGGTTAGGGTTAGGGTTAGCATTAGGGTTAGGGTTAGCATTAGGGTTAGGGTTAGGGATAGGTTTAGGGTTAGGGTTAGGGGAACGGTAAGGGTTAGGGTTAGGGTTAGTGTTAGGGTTAGGGTTAGGGTTAGGTGGAGTTTTAGGGTTAGGGCTAGGGTTAGCGTTAGGGTTCGGGTTTGGGTTAGGGTTAGCGTTACGGTTAGGGTTAGGGTTAGGAAAACGGTAACGGTTCGGGTTAGGTTTAGGGTTAGGGTTAGGGTTAGGGTTAGCATTAGGGTTAGGGTTAGGGATAGGTTTAGGGTTAGGGTTAGGGTAAGGTTTAGGGTTAGGTTTAGGGGAAGGGTTAGGGTTAGGTTTAGGGTTAGGGTTAGGGTTAGGGTTAGGCTTAGCGTTAGAGTTAGGGTTAGGGTTAGGGTTACGTTTAGGATTAGATTTAGGGTTAGGGTTAGGGAAACGGTAAGGGTTAGAGTTAGGGTTAGGGTTAGGGTTAGGGTAAGGGTAAGGGTTAGGCTTAGGCTTAGGGTTATGGTTAGGGTTAGGGTTAGGGAAACGGTAGGGGTTAGGGTTAGGGTTAGCGTTAAGTTTAGGGTTAGGATTAAGGTTAGGATTAGGGAAACGGTAAAGATTAGGGTTAGCTTTAGGGTTAGGCTTAGCGTTAGGGTTAGGGTTAGGGATAGGGTTAGGGTTAGGGTTAGGTTTAGGGTTAGGGTTAAGGTTAGGGAAACGGTAAGGGTTAGGGTTAGGGTTAGGGTTAGATTTAGTGTTAGGGTTAGGGTTAGGGTTAGCGTTAGCATTAGGGTTAGGGTTAGGGTTAGGTTTAGGGTTAGGGTTAGGGTTAGGGAAACGGTAAGGGTTAGGGTTAGGGTTTTAGGGTTAGGGTTAGGGTTAGGGTAAGGGTAAGGGTTAGGGTTAGGGTTAGGATTAGGGTTAGGATTAGGGTAAGGGTTAGGGTTAGGTGTAGGGTTAGGGTTAGGGTTAGGCTTAGGGTTAGGGTTAGGGTTAGGGAAACGCTAAGGGTTAGGGTTAGGGTTAGCGTTAGGTTTAGGGTTAGGGTTAGAGGTAGGATTAGGGAAACGCTAAGGGTTAGGGTTAGAATTAGGGTTAGGGTTAGGGAAACGGTAAGGGTTAGGGTTAGGATTAGGCTTAGGCTTAGCGTTAGGGTTAGGGTTAGGGATAGGG
>NW_028327607.1:0-10000 GCF_031878675.1 Megascapheus bottae | reverse complement strand
GGTTAGGTTTAGAGATAGGGTTAGGGTTAGGGTTAGGGTTAGGAAAAGGGTAACGGTTCGTGTTAGGGTTAGGGTTAGCGTTCTGGTCAGGGTTAGGGATAGGTTTAGGGCTAGGGTTAGGGTTAGGTTTACGGCTAGGGTTAGGGTTATGGTTAGGGTTAGGATTAGGTAAGGGTTAGGGTTAGGTTTAGGTTTAGGGTTAGGGTTAGGCTTAGCGTTAGAGCTAGGGTTAGGGTTAGGGTTAGGGTTAGGGAAATGGTATGGGTTAGGGTTAGGGTTAGGATTAGGGAAACGGTAAGGTTTATGGTTAGAATTAGGGTTAGGGTTAGGGAAACGGTAAGGGTTAGGGTTACGGTTAGGGTTAGGGTTAGGGTTAGGAGTAGGGTTAGGGAAAGGATAAGGGTTAGCGATAGGGTTAGAGTTAGGTTTAGGGTTAGGGAAACGATAAGGGTTAGGGTTAGGGTTAGGATTAGCGTTAGGTTTAGGGTTAGGGTTAGGGAAAGGATGAGGGTTAGGGTTAGGGTTAGGGTTAGGTTTAGGGTTAGGGAATCGATAAGGGTTAGGGTTAGGGTTAGGATTAGGGTTAGGGTTAGGGTTAGGTGTAGGGTTAGGTTTAGTATTAGATTTAGGGTTAGTTTTAGTGTTAGTGTTAGGGTTAGGTTTAGGGAAACGGTAAGGGTTAGGGTTAGGGTTATGTTTAGGGTTAGGTTTAGGGTTAGGGTTAGCCTTAGGGTTAGGGTTAGGGTTAGGTTTAAGGTTAGGGTTAGGTTTAGGGTTAGGGTTAGCGTTAGGGTTAGGGTTAGGGTTAGTGTAAGTGTTAGGATTAGGTTTAGGGTTAGGGTTAGGGTTAGCGTTAGGGTTAGGGTTAGGTTTAGGGTTAGGGTTAGGGATAGGGTTAGGTTAAGGGTTAGCGTGAGGGTTAGGGTTAGGGTTAGGGTTAGGTTTAGAGATAGGGTTAGGGTTAGGGTTAGGGTTACGGTTAGGAAAAGGGTAACGGTTCGTGTTAGGGTAGAGTGAGCGTTCTGGTCAGGGTTAGGGATAGGTTTGGGGCTAGGGTTAGTGTTAGGTTTAGGGCTAGGGTTAGGGTTAGGGTTATGGTTAGGATTAGGTAAGGGTTAAGGTTAGGTTTAGGTTTAGGGTTAGGGTTAGGCTTAGCGTTAGGGTTAGGGTAAGGGTTAGGGTTAGGGAAACGGTAAGGGTTAGGGTTAGGGATAGCGCTAGGTTTAGGGTTAGGGTTAGGGTTAGGATTAGTGAAACGGTAAGGTTTACGGTTAGAATTAGGGTTAGGGTTAGGGAAACGGTAAGGGTTAGGGTTACGGTTAGGGTTAGGGTTAGGGTTAGGCTTAGCGTTAGGGTTAGGGTTAGGGATAGGGTTAGGGTTATGGTTAGGTTTAAGGTTAGTGTTAAGTTTAGGCAAACGGTAAGGGTTAGGGTTAGGGTTAGGGTTAGGGTTAGTGTTAAGATTAGGGTTAGGGTTAAGGTTAGGTTTAAGGTTAGGGTTAGGGTAACGGTTAGGGTTATGGTCAGGGTTAGGTTTAGTGTTAGTGTTAGGGTTAGGGTTAGGGTTAGTGAAACGGTAAGGGTTAGGGTTAGGTTTAGTGTTAGGTTAGGGTTAGGGTTTGGGTTAGGGTTAGGTTTTGGGTTAGGGTTAGGGTTAGGGTTTGGGTTATGGTTAGGGAAACGGTAAGGGTTAGGGAAAGGAATAGGGTTAGCGTTAGGGTTAGGGTTTGGGTTAGAGTTAGGGTTAGGGTTAGGGTTAGGCAAACGGTAACGGTTCGGGTTAGGTTTAGGGTAGGGTTAGGATTAGGGTTAGCATTAGGGTTAGGGTTAGGGATAGGTTTAGGGTTAAGGTTAGGTTTAGGGTTAGGGTTAGGGTGAGGATTAGGGTAAGGGTTAGGGTTAGGTTTAGAGTTAGGTTTAGGGTTAGGCTTAGCGTTACAGTTAGGGTTAGGGTTAGGATTACTTTTAGGGTTAGGGTTAGGGTTAGGGTTAGGGAAATTGTAAGGGTTAGAGTTAGGGTTAGGGTTAGGGTAAGGGTTAGGCTTAGGGTTAGGGTTAGGGTTTGGGTTAGGGAAACGGTAAGGGTTAGGGTTAGGGTTAGCGTTAGATTTAGGGTTAGGTTTAGGGTTATGATTAGGGAAACAGTAAGGGTTAGGGTTAGAATTAGGGTTAGGGTTAGGGAAACGGTAAGGGTTAGGGTTAGGGTTAGGGTTAGAGTAAGGGTTAGGCTTAGGGTTACGGTTAGGGTTTGGGTTAGGGAAACGGTAAGGGTTAGGGTTAGGGTTAGCGTTAGATTTAGGGTTAGGGTTAGGGTTATGATTAGGGAAACAGTAAGGGTTAGGGTTAGAATTAGGGTGAAGGTTAGGGAAACGGTAAGGGTTAGGGTTAGGGTTAGCGTTAGATTTAGGGTTAGGGTTAGGCTTAGGGTTAGGGATAGGGTTTGTGTTAGGGAAACGGTAAGGGTTAGAGTTAGGGTTAGGGTTAGTGTTAGGGTAAGGGTTAGGCTTAGGGTTAGGGTTTGTGTTTGTGTTAGGGAAACGGTAAGGGTTAGGGTTAGGGTTAGCGTTAGATTTAGGGTTAGGGTTAGGGTTATGATTAGGGAAACAGTAAGGGTTAGGGTTAGAATTAGGGTTAGGGTTAGGGAAACGGTAAGAGTTAGGGTTAGGGTTAGGGTTAGTGTTAGGGTTAGGGTTAGGGTTAGGGCTAGGTTTAGTGTTAGGGTTAGGGTTAGGATTAGGTTTAGGTTTAGGGTTAGGGTTAGGGTTAGGGTTAGGTTTAGTGTTAGGGTTAGGGTTAGGGTTAGGTTTAGGTTTAGGTTTAGGGTTAGGGTTAGGGTTAGCGTTACAGTTAGGGTTAGGGTTAGGGTTACGTTTAGGGTTAGGGTTAGGGTTAGGGAAACGGTAAGGGTTAGGGTTAGGGTTTTAGGGTTAGGGTTAGGGTTAGGGTTAGGGTAAGGGTAAGGGTTAGGCTTAGGGGTAGGGTTAGGATTAGGGAAACGGTAAGGGTTAGAGTTAGAATTAGGGTTAGGGTTAGGGAAACGGTAAGGTTTAGGGTTAGAATTAGGTTTAGGGTTAGGGATAGGGTTTGGGTTAGGGTTGGGTTTAGGGTTAGGGTTAAGGTTAGGGAAACGGTAAGGGTTAGGGTAGGGTTAGGGTTAGGGTTAGGTTTAGGTTTAGGGTTAGGGTTAGGGTTAGCGTTAGAGTTAGGGTTAGGGTTAGGGTTACGTTAAGGGTTAGGGTTAGGTTTTGGGAAACGGTAAGGGTTAGGGTTAGGGTTAGGGTTAGGGTAAGGGTTAGGCTTAGGGTTAGGGTTAGGATTAGGGTTAGGGAAACGGTAAGGATTAGGGTAAGGGGAAGGGTTAGGTTTAGGGTTAGGGTTAGGGTTAGGGAAACGGTAAGGGTTAGGGTAAGGGTAAGGATTAGGGTTAGGGTTAGGGTTAGGGTTAGCGTTAGGGTTAGGGTAGGGGTTCGGTTTAGGGTTAGGGTTAGGGTTAGGGTTAGGGTTAGGGTAAGCGTTAGGGTTAGGTTTAGTGTTAGGGGTAGGGTTAGGTTTAGTATTAGGGTTAGGGTTAGGGAAACGATAAGGTTTAGGGTTAGGGTTAGGGTTAGGATTAGGGTTAGGGAAAGGATAAGGGTTAGGGTTAGGATTAGGGTTAGGGTTATGTTTAGGGTTACGGAAACGATAAAGGTTAGGGTTAGGGTTAGGATTAGGGTTAGGGTTAGTGTTAGGGTTAAGGAAAGGATAAGGGTTAGGGTTAGGGTTAGGGTTAGGTTTAGGTTTAGGGAAACGATAAGGGTTAGGGTTAGGGTTAGGGTTAGGGTGAGGGTTAGGGTTAGAGAAAGGATAAGGGTTAGGGTTAGGGTTAGGGTTAGGTTTAGGGTTAGATTTCGGGTTAGGGTTAGTTTTAGGGTTAGGGAAACGGTAAAGGTTATGGTTAGGTGTAGGGTTAGGGTTAGGTTTAGGGTTAGGGTTAGGATTAGGGTTAGGGTTAAGGTTAGCGTTAGGGTTAGGGTTAGGGTTTGCTCTTTCTGCTGGGGAACTTCTTTTCCAATCGGGATATTTCATTCTTCCTTGTTCAACTTCAGTGTACCTGCTTTTATTTCTGCTTGGTTCTTCATCGAATACCATAGAGTGTCATGGATGCTGGATTTTGAAGGTGCATTCAATAGGGCATTGCTCTTTCTGCTGGGAACCTTCTTTTCTTCTTCCTCATTCAAACTGGATTTGGCCGTTGAGCTTCCTACGGAATTGTTCGATCTGCTAAGATCGTTTTTGCCTAAGCTGAGTATTATATTTCCACCCACTGCATCTTCAGTGCATCCGCATCAGTGTACCTGGTTTTATATCTGCCTGGTCTCTGAGCAAGTACAATGGGGACCCTACTGCCACCGACAAAGCTCTATCTGCTAGGAGTTGTTCGGTTAACGTGGTCATTCATTGTCCCCTAAGCAGCTTCAAGGTGTCTGCTTTTACTTCTTGGAAGATTTCATCCTGGGTAATGGATACTGTATTTTGCCGTTGCACCTCCTACGGCATTGCTCTTTCTGCAGAGGAACCTCTTGCCTAATACGGATATTTTATCCTTCCTTGTTCAACTTCAGTGTACCTGCTTTTATTTCTGCGTGGTGCTTCATCCACTACAACCGAGACAGTACTACCACTCATATAGCTCTATCTGCTAAGAGTTGTTCTCTGTAGGCGTGGTCATTTCTTGTACCACAAGCAACTTCAATGTATCTGGTTTTGGTGTTGGACGTTTTCATCCAGTGTAATGCTTACAGGATTTTGCAGTTTAAATTTCTACTGCATTGCTCTTTCTGCTAAGCAGGTTATTATATGCTTCCTCGTTCAACTTCAGTGTACCAGCTTTTATTTCGTCGTGGTCTCTGAGAAGGTAAAAGGGGTACTGTACTTCCACCGAAATTGCTCTATCTCCTAGAGTTTCTCTTGTGAACGTGGTCATAGAGTGTCATGGATACTGGATTTTGCCAGTGCACTCAATAGGGCATTGCTCTTTCTGCTGGGAACCTTCTTGTCTTAGCGGGGCATTTTCTTCTTTCTCGTTCATCCTCAGTGTACCTGGTTTTATTTCTGCGTGGTCTCTGAGCAAGTATTATTTGGTCGTGGTCTCTGAGCAGGTAAAAGGGAGACTGTACTTCCACCGAAATTGCTCTATCTCCTAGAGTTGTTCTTGTGAACGTGGTCATTTCTTTGACCACCAGCAACTTCAATGTACCCCGTGTTACTTCGAGGATTTCATACAGTGTAATTGGTACTGGATTTGAGCTTCCTACGGAATTATTCGATCTCCTAAGATCGTTTTTCTCCAAGCGGGTATTATATTTCCCACGCCTGCACCTTCAGTGTATCTGCTTCAGTATACCTTGTTTTATTTCTGCCTGGTCTCTGAACAAGTGCAATGGGGACCCTACTGCCACCGACAATGCTCTATCTGCTAGGAGTTGTTCGGTCAACGTGGTCGTTCATTGTCCCCTAAGCAGCTTCAAGGTGTCTGCTTTTACTTCTTGGAAGATTTCCTCCTGGGTAATGGATACTGTATTTTGCCGTTGAACCTCCTACGGCATTGCTCTTTCTGCTGAGGAACCTCTTGCCTAATAGGGATATTTTATCCTTCCTCGTTCAACTTCAGTGTACCTGCTGTTATTTCTGCGTGGTGCTTCCGCAAGTACAACGGAGACTGAACTACCATTGACATTGTTCTACCTAGTATCATTTGTTCTGTGTAGACCTGGGCATTTCTGCTACCCCAAGTAACTTCAATATATTTCGTTTCACTTCCTGGAGGTTTTCATAGAGTGTCATGGATGCTGGATTTTGCCGGTGCATTCAATAGGGTATTGTTCTTTCTGCTGGGAACCTTCTTTTCTTCTTCCTCGTTCAAACTGGATTTGGCCGTTGAGCTTCCTACGGAATTGTTCGATCTGCTAAGATCGTTTTTGCCTAAGCGGGTATCATATTTCCCCCGCCTGCACCTTCAGTGTATCTGCTTCAGTGTACCTGGTTTTATTACTGCCTGGTCTCTGAGCAAGTACAATGGGTATCTACTGCCACCGATAATGCTCTATCTGCTTGGAGTTGTTCGGTTAATGTGGTCGTTCATTGTCCCCTAAGCAGCTTCTGCTAAGCAGGTTATTATATGCTTCCTCGTTCAACTTCAGTGTACCAGCTTTTATTTCGTCGTGGTCTCTGAGAAGGTAAAATGGGTAGTGTATTTCCACCAAAATTGCTCTATCTCGTAGAGTTGCTCTTGTGAACGTGGTCATTTCTTTGACCACCATCAACTTCAATGTATCTCGTGTTACTTCGAGGATTTCATCCAATGTAATTGGTACTGGATTTTGCCGTTGAACTTCGACGGAATTGTTCGATCTGCTAAGATCGTGTTTGTCTAAGCGGGGTATTTTATTTTTCCCCCTGTACCTTCAGTGTATCTGCTTTTATTTCAGCGTGGTGCTTCATCTTGTACAACGGAGACAGAGCTACCATTGACATTGCTCTATCTAGTATGATTTGTTCTGTGTAAACCTGGTAGTTTCTTCTACCACAAGTAACTTCAATGTATATCGTTTCACTTCCTGGAGGTTTTCATAGAGTGTCATGGATACTGGATTTTGCCATTGCAGTCAATAGGGCATTGCTCTTTCTGCTGGGAACCTTCTTGTCTTAGCGGGGCATTTTCTTCTTCCTCGTTCAACCTCAGTGTACCTGGTTTTATTTCTGCGTGGTCTCTGAGCAAGTACAATGGGGAGTCTACTGCCACCGACAACGCTCTATCTGCCAGGAGTTGTTCGGTTAACGTGGTCGTTCATTGTCCCCTAAGCAGCTTCAAGGTGTCTGCTTTTACTTCTTGGAAGATTTCATCCTGGGTAATGGATACTATATTTTGCCGTTGAACCTCCTACGGCATTACTCTTTCTGCTGAGGACCCTCTTGTCTAATCGGGTTATTTTATTCTTCCTCATTCAACTTCAGTGTACCTGCTTTTATTTCTGCGTGGTGCTTCATCCTTTACAACCGAGATAGTACTACCACTCATATAGCTCTATCTGCTAAGAATTGTTCTGTGTAGGCGTGGTCATTTCTTCTACTACAAGCAACATCAATGTATCTGGTTTTAGTTCTTGGACGTTTTCATCCAGTGTAATGCTTACTGGATTTTGCCTTTCAAATTTCTACAGCATTGCTCTTTCTGCTAAGCGGGGTATTATATGCTTCCTCGTTCAACTTCTGTGTACCAGCTTTTATTTCGTCGTGGTCTCTGAGCACGTACAAGGGAGAGTGTACTTCCACTGAGATTGCTCTATCTCCTAGAGCTGTTCTTGTGAACGTGTTCATTTCTTTTACCACCAGCACCTTCAATGTATCTCATGTTACTTCTTCGAGGATTTCATGCAGTGTAATTGGTACAGGGATTTTGCCGTTGAGCTTCCTACGGAATTGTTCGATCTGCTAAGATCATTTTTGTCGAAGTGGGGTATTATATTTCCACCCCCTGCACCTTCAGTGTATCTGCTTCAGTGTACCTGGTTTACATCTGCCTGGTCTCTGAGCAAGTACAATGGGGACCGTACTGCCAAAGACAATGCTCTATCTCCAAGGAGTTGTATGGTTAACGTGGTTGTTCATTGTCCCCTAAGCAGCTTCAAGGTCTCCGCTTTTACTTCTTGAAAGATTTCATCCTGGGTAATGGATACTGTATTTTGCCTAGGGTTTGGGTTATGGTTAGGGTTAGGGTTAGGGCAAGGGTAAGGGTTAGGTTTAGGTTTAGGATTAGGGTTAGGGAAACGTTAAGGCTTCGGGTTAGGTTTAGGGTTAGGTTTAGGGTTAGGGTTAGCGTTAGGGTTATGGTTAAGGTTAGGTTTAGGGTTAGGGTTAGGGTTAGGGAAACGGTGAGGGTTCGGGTTAGGTTTAGGGTTAGAGTTAGGGTTAGGGTAAGGGAAACGGTAAGGGTTAGGGTTAGGGTTAGGGTTAGGGTTAGTGTTAGGGTTAAGGTTAGGGTTAGGTTTAGTGTTAGTGTTAGTGTTAGGGTTAGGGTTAGAAAAAGTGTAAGGGTTAGGGTTAGGGTTAGGTTTAGGGTTAGGGTTAGTGTTAGGGAAACTGTAAGGGTTAGGGTTAGGTTTAGGGGTAGGGTTAGTGTTAGGGTTAGGGTTAGGGTTAGGGTTAGGGTTAGGAAAAGGGGAAGGATTAGGTTTAGGGTTAGGTTTAGGGTTAGTGTTAGGGTTAGGGAAATGGTAAGGGTTAGGGTTAGGTGTAGCGTTAGGTTTAGGGTTTGGGTTACGGTTAGGGTTAGGGAAACGGTAACGGTTCGGGTTAGGTTTATGGTTAGGTTTAGGGTTAGGGTTAGCGTTAGGGTTAGCGTTAGGGATAGGTTTAGGGTTAGGGTTAGGGTTAGGGTTCAGATTAGGGTAAGGGTTAGGGTTAGGTTTATGGTTAGGGTTAGAGTTAGGAGTAGCGTTAGAATTAGGGTTACGTTTAGGAATAGGGTTAGGGTTAGAGTTAGGGAAACGGTAAGGGTTAGAGTTAGGGTTAGGGTTAGGGTTAGGGCAAGGGTTAGGCTTAGGGTTAGGGTTAGGTTTAGGGTTAGGGTTAGGGTTAGGTTTAGTGTTAGGGGTAGGGTTAGGTTTAGTGTTAGGGTTAGGGAAACGATAAAGGTTAGGGTTAGGGTTAGGGTTAGGGTTAGGGAAACGGTAACGGTTCGGGTTAGGTTTAGTGTTAGGCTTAGCGTTAGGGTTAGCGTTAGGGTTAGGGTTAGGGATAAGTTTAGGGTTAGGGTTAGGGTTAGTGTTAGGGTTAGGATTAGGGTAAGGGTTAGGGTTAGGTTTAGGGTTAGGGTTAGGGTTAGGGAAACGGTAAGGACTAGGGTTAAGGTTAGGGTTAGGGTTAGGGAAACAGTAAGGGTTAGGGATAGGGTTAGGGTTAGGGTAAGGGTTAGGGTTAGGGTTAGGGCTAGGGTTAGGGTTAGGGAAACGGTAAGGGTTAGGGTTAGGGAAACGGTAAGGGTTAGGGTTATTTGTACGGTTAGGTTTAGGGTTAGCGTTAGGGTTAGGGTTTGGGTTAGGTTTAGGTTTAGGGTTACAGTTAGGGTTAGGGAAACGGTAACTGTTCCGGTTAGGTTTAGGTTTGGGTTACGGTTAGGGTTAGCGTTAGGGTTAGGGTTAGGGATAGGTTTAGGGTTAGGGTTATGGTTAGTGTTAGGGTTAGGATTAGGGTAAGGGTTAGGGTTAGGTTTAGGGTTAGGGTTAGAGTTAGGCTTAGCGTTAGAGTTAGGGTTAGGGTTAGGGTTACGTTTAGGATTAGGGTTAGGGTTAGGGTTAATGTAAGGGTTAGGCTTAGGGTTAGGGTTAGGGTTAGGTTTAGGGTTAGGGAAACGATAAGGGTTAGGGTTAGGGTTAGGGTTAGTGTTAGGTTTAGTGTTAGGTTTAGGGTTAGTTTTAGTGTTCGTGTTAGAGTTAGGGTTTGGGAAACGGTAAGGGTTAGGTTTAGGGTTAGGGTTAGGGTTAGGGTTAGGGATAGGGTTAGGGTTAGGGTTAGGGTTAGGTTTAGTGTTAGGGTTAGGGTTAGGGCTAGGTTTAGTGTTAGGGTTAGGGTTAGGGTTAGGGTTTGGGTTAGGGTTAGGTTTAGGGTTAGGGTTAGGGTTAGGTTTAGTGTTAGGGTTAGGGTTAGGGTTAGGGAACCGGTAAGGGTTAGGGTTAGGTTTAGGGTTAGGGTTAGGGTTAGGTTTAGGGTTAGCGTTAGGGTTAGGGTTAGGTTTAGGGTTAAGGTTAGGGTTAGGGTTAGCGTTAGGGTTAGGGTTAGGGTTAGGCTTAGGGTTAGGGTTAGGTTTTTGGTAGGGGTTAGGGTTAGGTTTAGGGTTAGGGAAACGTAAGGGTTAGGGTTTGGTTAGGGTTAGGGTTAGGGAAACGGTAAGAGTTCGGTTTGGGGTAGGTTTAAGGTTATTGTGAGGGTTAGCATTAGGGTTAGCGTTAGGGTTAGGTTTAGG
>NW_028327605.1:0-15265 GCF_031878675.1 Megascapheus bottae | reverse complement strand
AAACAAGGACATACTAAACCCACTAGCACAACAATGTTCATTGCAGCACTATTCACCATAGCAAAGATATGGAACCAACCCAGATGTCCCTCAGTTGATGAGTGGATCAGCAAGTTGTGGTATTTGTACACAAAGGAATTCTATGCTGCTTGTCAGAAAGAATGAGATCGCCCCAATTTTTAGGAAATGGAAAGACTTAGGAAAAATCATGTTAAGTGAAGTAAGCCAGACTCAAAGGAACGTAGACTCAATGGTATCCCTCATTCGTTATAATCAGTAGAAACCTTGGGCTCTACTAGCAGAGATTTGCCATAGAGCAAGAGGCCATATATAAGGCCATATAATGTGAAGCGAATTGAAAGGACCTCCAGGATAGTGAAACAAAAGCCATATAATGAATGATTGTTGTCATTAATGTACTATGTTGTCTCTCATTTCCTTTACTGTCCCTTGGTTATCTCATATTGGTATAGTATCTCACTTTGTTATCTGATATATTGAATTTATTTGTATTTGGATATTTGAAATTTGATAGTTAAGGGGGGAAAACCAAGACGGGAGAGGGGTGTGGGGGGGAGGGAAACAGGTACCAAGACGTGTGAAAGGGCATCAATGTATGTGAATTAATGCACCTTCTATCTGGCAAATATCAGGTAACCCTTTTACTAATTACAATAAAAAAATCTAAAAAAAAAGAATTATGGAAAAAAAGAAAAAGAAAAGGAGAAAAACTTCAGCCAGGGGTCTCCATTCCCCTCTGAATTCCAGGATGAAATGCAAATTCCAGTTCAATTGCTACTTGTTTCTGATCCATTCAGCCTTAGCAGCTGGACTTACATATCAGAAAGAAAATAATATAAGGATAGAAATGTTTCTCCAAGGTACAGCATGTACTCACTTATGAAAGGCTGTAGGTTCAATCTCTACCACATCTCCAGCACAGAAGTTTTTGTTTTTTTATTTTTTAATTTGAAAAAGGCAATGATGTAAAACATTATATTTGGCTTCTAAATCTAAGTTAAATAGTCAAGATTTGGGCAGAATCAAAAGTTATACAAAATACCTAATCTCTGCAGTTAGACCCAATCTTCTAGATGTTTTGTAAAGATAAGGAAAATGTCTAGATAAATACCCTACATGGCGTACAGACACATGAAGAAATGCTCAACATGTCTGGCCATAAAAGAAATGCAAATCAAAACAACTCTAAGATTCTACCTCACTCCAGTTAGAATGGCCAGGATCAAGAAATCTAATAACAACAGATGCTGGAGGGGATGTGGCCAGAAGGGATCACTACTACACTGTTGGTGGGAGTGCAAACTCCTTCAACCACTATGGAAAAAACAGTATGTCATTCTTCAAAAGACTAAACATAGAGCTCCCCTATGAACCAGAAATTCCACTACTCAGCATTTACCCTCTTGTCTAGAAACAAGGACATACTAAATTCACTAGCACAACAATATTCATTGCAGCACTATTTACCATAGCAAAGATATGGAACCAGTCCAGATGCCCCTCAGTTGATGAGTGGATCAACAAGATGTGGTATTTATACACAACGGTATCCTATGCTGCTGTCAGAAAGAACGACATTGCCCCATTTGTAAAGAAATGGAAAGACATTGAAAAAATCATATTAAGTGAAGTAAGCCAGACCCAAAGGAACACAGGCTCAATGGTTTGTCTCATTTGTCATTATCAGTAGAAACCTTGGGCTCACCTAACAGAGATTTACAATAGAGTAAAACCTAGATACATAAGGCCTTATAATATGATGCTAAATGAAAGAACCTCCAGGATACAGAAACAAAAGCCATATAATGAGTGATGGTTGTCCTTAATGTACTATGTTATCTCTCATCTCCTTTTCTGTCTCTTGGTTAACTCATATTGTTACAGTATTTCACCTGATTGTCTGATATATTGTATATATGCATATTTGGTTATTTGAAATAGGATAGGGAAGCGGGTAAAACAAGATGAGGGTTGGGGGTGGGGAGAGGGAACTGGGGACCAAGACATGAGAAATGGTATCAATGTTTGTGAAGTAATGCACCTTCTATCTGATGAATATAATGTAACCCTTCTATTAATTACAATAAAAATATATTAAAATAAAAAAAGAGACACATCTTACCCAAAAACAATCATCTTTTGAAAGTGAGAGGTTGGAATAAACTCTATCAAGCTAACTGCCCCCATAAACAGGCTGGAGTTGCCATCCTCATATCAGACACAATAGACTTCAAACTAAAATTAGTAAGAAAAGACAAAGAAGGTTACTACATACTACTAAAGGGATCTTTCCTCCAGGAAGACATAACGATCCTAAATATTTACACACCCTTTTGAAGATTCTCAAAAGATTGAAGATTCTGCCAGTGTAAGTTAGATCCCGGCATTGATATTAAATAATGCAATGAGCAGGGATTTATATTTGAAATATTACTGTTGAAAAAATCTAACACACATTTGCTTAGTATTTGCTTTTGATTTCCCAAGAAGTTCAGTACAAGCTAACGTGTGGCATATATCGACTGGGAGAAATGATTCAGAATATGTGACTCATTTGAACAGGAGTCAGTGAAAAGATACAGAAGCAGGATACCCATATTTTGATAATTTGTATCTTTTGCATATTTTGTATTTGTTATTAATTCCATTTGTAGTGTACATTTCTAGATAAAAACTTTTAAAATGTTTCCAAACAATTTGTTATTTCAACAGCAAAAAAAGACATTTATATGCCTGATAAAATTCACAGAATCCAAATTTTTCCACATTATTTTTTGTTTTTTGGTTTTTTTTTTTTGGTGGGTCATAGATCTTGAACTCAGCCTGTGCACTATCCCTGAGCTCTTCAGCTCCAGGCTACCACCTTACCCTGGAGCCAAGCCGCACTTCCCATTTTATCAAGATAAATAGGAGATAAGAGTCTCAGGTCTTTTTGTGCCAGGATGGCTTTAAACCTTGATCCTCAGATCTCAGCCTTCTGAGTAGCTAGGATTATAGAAGTGAGCCACCACCCCATCATGCTCAGCTTTCTGTTTTTTTTTAAACAAGCCCTTTGGCTGGAACTCGGTCTGACCACTGTCCTTCAGCTTTCCTCAAGCCTAGTGATCTTCTGCTTGAGCCACAGCACTACTTCTGGTTTTTTCTGTGTATGTGGTACTGCGGAATTGAACCTTCGTCTTCATACAAGCACTCTACAACTATGCCAAACTCCCAGCCCCTCCACATTAGTTTTTATGATAGATCTTTCCATGCATCTAGGATGGCTAGAAATCCTTCTTGAGTTTCCCAAGATCAGGGAGTATAGGTGTGTCCCATCTTGTGTGGCTACATAACCATTGTTTAGGGTACAGTTCTCTCTTCATTCTACCCATCTAGAGCAATTTTCATCTTCCATGTATAATCATTAAACATTCAGCTCCTGTTCCTCTCTACTCCATTTTCTGGAACCATCATGCTTTTTGGCTCTAAGGGTTTGTTGATCCTTGGAAGCTCTGGAAGGGAAAACATACCCTAGCTCTTCCTTTATGACTGCTGTATTTTTAGTTTACTGTAATCAAGATTCATCTGTAAAATATAGTAAAATGTTCTTCCTTTTCAATGCATTGTTTTGCATATTTCTATCTTTTGATTATTGTTAATAGTTGTGAATTGATTCTCCACATATTTGTTCTAGTCTCTGCTTTCTCTTCCGTTAGGTACAAATCTAGAAATAGAAGTGTTGGACCATATTTCTATATAATTCTATATTTAGTACTTTTTTAGCACTCTCCACGCAATTTTTGATTGTTTTGTATTCCTTGCAGAACTATTCCAAAGTTCTACTTCTTCTCACTACCTTCCCAGTAAGAGTTAGACTTTGAAAGTTGTCTTTTTGTATGCGTGTGTGTGTGTGTGTGTTTGTGTGTGTGTATGTGGATCTTTTTGTTTAAAACTATATTTATATTAACATATTTAAAGTAATGATTTCATTGTAATTTTAATTTTTCTCATGACTGTTAATATTGAACTTCTTTCTACATTTTGAACTACTATTTCCTTATATTCTTTTTAGAAAATCCTCTCCAATCTCCAATTTTTTCCCCTTTTTTTGTGGGGTAGTGGGGAAAGTCATGGGGCTTGGACCTTGGGCCGTGAGCTCTTTAGTTTAAGGCTATTGTCTTACCCTGAGTATTGCCCCTCAGTTCTTCTGCTCACAGCTCCCTACCCCTCTTCCCATTATATACATAACAAAGGTCATCCTCAGTCTTTTTGAACAATTAAAACATACAGTAAATTTGTAGTATAAAACAGCAAGAAATAAATTTCATGCCTGTAATCCTAGCTACTCAGATATCAGGCTGATATCTAAAGATTTGGTTCAAAGCCAGCCTGGGCATTAGAAAGTCTATGAGACTCTCATCTACAGTTAACCACTAGAATATGGGAAATGGCACTGTGGCTTCATAGGTAGGGTGATAGCCTTGAGTTGAAGAGCTCAGGAACAGTGCCCAGGCCCAGAGTTCAAGCCTTACAAATCCCCCAGCCAAAAAAAAGAAAAAAAGTTTCTTCCCAAGTGACTATTATGCCAGACATAGAACATTAACATTCTGGGTGTACTTCACAGTACTATTACTTGATACCCTAAGGTTTTGCAATATTCTCACAGTACCAGCATATGTCATCATATAATGTAGTTCCTTTTCAATGGAATAATTCCATTTATAACCTAAATCCACTCCCCCAACTTATTTTTGTCGATACCACAATTGCTCTACCATGATATGCCACAAGCCATTAAACATTTTATGGTGGGTAATTGGAAAGGAGTCTCATGGAATTTTGTGCCAGGCTGGCTTTGAACCATGGTCCTCAGATCTCAGTCTCCTGAGTAGCTAGGATGACAGGCGTGAGCCACCAACACCTGGCTTGCCTTTTTATTTTTTTGTGGGTCTTGGGACTTGAACTCTGGGCCTAGGCACCATCCCTAAGCTTTTCAGGTCAATATTTCATGTAAGTCTAAACATTTAAGTAAAGGAATAAAATTTCAAAAAAAAAGAATAAAATTCCAGACATGGTGTGTTTATAACTCAGTGCTAATCCTTGATGAAAATGTGCCATTCCAGAAGCTGGTGTCATTTGATGATGTAGCTGTGGATTTCAGCTGGGAGGAGTGGCAGCATCTGGACAATGCTCAGAGGACCCTGTACAGAGATGTAATGCTGGAGATCTACAGCAACCTGGTGTCCTTAGGTGAGCAAAAGTCAAATTCACTTGCAAGGCCAAGTGCCTTGTTATTTTGCAGATACGTGAATGTTTATCAAACTTTCAATACTATTTAAATGAAAGATTCCAGGCCCCTGAGAAGTATCATTACTTTCTAAAGAAAACCTAAGGTAATTTTGTACTCATTCTTCAGGATACTTTGACAACAGTTCTAAATTATGTTTCCTCTAATGGACACGACATTCCAAACTTACACAGTAATTGTAAGTGGATAAACAATCCAGAATAGAATATATATCATTATTGGAAATAGGATCTACAAATCACTAAACAGTGAGTTTATAATGGAAACCTGGCACTAGGTGCAATGTTTCATGCCTGTAATCTTAAAATATTCAGGAGGAAGAAATCTAAGAATTCTAATTTGAATCCAGCAATGGCATAAAAATTGCCATGAAACTCTATAACTCCAAGTAACCCCTCAAAAATGTTAGTGGAGTGTCAAGAGTTTGACTTTGTGGTTGAGTGCTTGCCTAGCATGCATGAAGACCTATGTATGTAAGTGGAGCTGGGACTCAAACTGGTATTTTTCTAGCCTTGAGGAAGACAGCTAAGTTTATACCATACAAAATGAATCCAGAGCTGGGGAAAAGTCAACCATGGAGCCAGTGAGAAATGAGAAAAAAGATTTAATAGGTAACTTGTGAGTAGGATGTCTGCGAACTTAAAGCAATGATGACACAGCATAAGCAATAATTCTGTACTGTTTCTAATTTACAGGGCCCTGTGTTCCCAAACCTGTATTAATTGACAAGCTAGAGCACTGTGCAGAACTCTGGATAGGAAATTCCTCTGACAAGAATATCACAGGTGAATGAATGCATCTTCATATTGATGTTGGAGCCTGAGCCCCATTGGTAAGTTCATGTTGTGATGTACTGAGCAATAATATTCTTAGTTACCCTAAATCCTGTGAGGAACCTATGGAATTCTTTGTGAATGAATCAAGAATCATTTTCTTTTCCCAATCCTATGCTTGGTCTCAGGGCCTAAGAATGGTCCTTGGGTTTTCTCAAGGCTAGCTCTCTACTTCTTGAGTCATAGCACCACTTCTGGCTTTTTCTTTGTATGTAGTACCAAGGAACTGAACCAGGTCTTTGTGCATGCTAGCCCAAACCCCCGGCACCAAGAATCATAGGGTGATATAATGAATTCTATGTGGCAGTAGAGTTAAAGTTAGATTTCTCTGTAGAAATCACTGTGAAACAAAATAAAATGAGAAAGCCATGAGCCCGTGGCTCATGCCTGTAATATGTTAGGGAGAAAAGCATATATTTCTCACAAATCAATTTCCACTTTTATATTTTAAAATATCTAACAGTTAGGATGGGAAAGTAAAGTCATTACCTTTACAGTAAGGAATATTTGTATCTCCTGTATGTTTGTGTCTTTGTTTCTATGACTCATTTTAGATGTCCAGGTAATGGAAAATGTGTTCAAGACCTGCCAGGAAAGTCCACATGAATGTCTTTGTGAAGTAGCAGTTGCAAGTAGTATCGAAGTGGAGGAAAACGTGAGATTAGCAACAACTTTAAATTTGAGCTCTACACATAATCCAGAGCTGATTAGTAATAACGGTAACAACTTAGGGGTGAGGACTGAGGAGTTCATTAAGTGTCAGAACATGCTTCTGTCTCCTAAGCCTGATGAGATGCATGCTGCATATAGATCTCGTATGTCTCCTGTTCTGAAAAAATCCATCGGATATTCAGAGCATTTTATTCATGATTGTGACAGTCCAAAAGATCTGCAGTATCATAAATCTGTTCTCCCTGCCCAAGAAATTCTTCAGGGAGGGAGGAAAACTGCTAAATGTACTGTGTGATGAAAATTATTGTACTTAACACCGACCATCACTTCACATCAGAAAATGTACACAGGAGAGACTCCTCATACATGTAGTAAATGTGAGAAATCTTTCAGTAATGAAATATGAAAATTAATTTCTGAGAAGTTAGACCTGACGCTCCAACCTCGATCTCCAAGAGAAGACAAACCTTATGAATATGAGGAACGTAATAAAATTTCTGCCCAGAATTCAGCTCTCAGCACACATCAGAGATCTCACACAGAAGAGAAATCTTATGAATGGGATAAATGTGGGAAAACTTTTAGACTGAAATCATACCTCACTTTGCACCAGAGAAGACACACAGAAAAGAAACCTTATGAATGTAACAAATGTGAAAAGTCTTTCACCCAGAAGATACACCTTCGTGTTCATCAAATAACACACACAGGAGAGAAATCTTATAAGTGTAATGAATGTGGAAAGTCTTTCCAAGGGAACGGAAAACTTCGTGTTCATCAGAGAATACACACAGGAGTGAAACCTTATGAATGTAACCAATGTGTAAATTCTTTCAGACAGAAATCTTCCCTCAAATTGCATCAAAGAACACACACAGGAGAGAAACCTTATGTGTTGCAACAAATGTGGAAACACCTTCAAGTGGAAGTCATATCTTGATGGGCATAATAGAACACACACAAGAGAGAAAACTTATGCATGTAGTGAATGCAGAAAGTCTTTCAAATGGAAGGTAAAACTCCATGTTCATCAGAGAATATAATCAGGAGAAACACCTTATGAGTGTAACATATGTGGAAAGTACTTCACACAGAAGCCAAACCTCAACATGCATAAGACAATTCAAACAGGAGAAAAACCTTATGAATGTAACCGATGTGGAATGTCTTTCAAATGAAAGTCTTCCCTCAAATTGCATCAGAGAACACACACAGGAGAGAAACTGTACGAGTGCATCAAATGTGGTAAGACCTTCAGATGGAAGTCACATTATAGGAGGCATAACAGAATTCACACACATTAGGAACCTTAGGAATATAACCAAAGTTGAAAGTCTTTCGTGCAGTATTCACCCTTCAGGAAGCGTAAGAGAGTTCACACATATGAGAAGCCTTAGCAATGTAATAAATAGGAAAGACTTTTTAGTCTGTGGAAGAAAACTCAGCTTGTGTCACAGAACCAACACAAGATCAAACCCTTAATGAATGTAGCAAATGTTCAGTCTTTTCCCCAGAAGGCACAAGTCAAGATTTATCACTAAATACCCACAGTATAGAAACCTATGAATAAAATGAAAGGGAAATTTTTTTGAAGAACTCATAGTTGAGTTTGCATGATACCACATAGACACAGGATAAAAATCGTATGAATATAATAATATGAAAAAATCCATCATGAACGCATGACTAAGTATAAAATGCACCTAGGAGAGAAAAACCTTATGAATATTACAAATGTGGAAAGTGTTTGACCTGGAAGGCATACTTCTGTGTTCATCAGAATCCTGATTCCTATAGATGAAAAGAAAACTAATGAATAGAACAAATGTGCAATGACTTTTAATCAGAAGTCAGTCTTCAGTACATTTCAGAACATACACAATAGAGAAATAGAGAAATTCTGAGTAAAGAAAAACATTTAGCTATACATAGAATCTCTGTATATGGGAGCATTAGGGTAAGTCTTCTAAACAAAGTCAACCTTCAGCAAGCATTAAGAGCACTCACAGAAGAAATAATAGCATTTAGGAAAACCTTTGTCAGAAAACTCTAAAAGCTGACTGTGTGGTTTAGTATTAGAGTGCTAACCTATCAAGGATGAAGGCCTGGGTTAGATTCCTCAATACTACGTGAAAAGAGCAAGCCAGAAGCAGCACTGTGGTTCAAATGGTAGAGTGCTAACCTTGAGCAAAAGTAGCTCAGGCCCTTAGTTCAAGACTAAGGATTGGAGAGTGAGAGAGAGAGAGAGAGAGAGAGAGAGAGAGAGAGAGAGAGAGAGAGAGAGAGAGAGAGAGAGAGGCAGAGAGAGAGAGAGACAGAGAGAGAGAGAGAGAGAGAGAGAGAGAGAGAGAGAGAGAGAGAGAGAGAGAGAGAGAGAGAGAGAGAGAGAGAGAAAGAAAATGCAAAAACCTATGCTCCTGTTTTGGAAGAAGTAATATTGTAAAAATGGCAATCTTGAGAAGGACTATCTACAAATTCAGTGCAATATTCATCAATATCCCAATGTCATTCTTTAAAGAAACAGAAGAGGAAATCCAAAATTTCACTTGGAATAATAAAAGACCCCTTATAGTCTGATTTCTTGCATGATACATAATGTTTAATCTCACCTTCTCCACCAAAATCTTACCTTTCTCATTGAGACATAGGTGGCCCTGTTTACTAGCAGCAAAGGCTCAAACGCGCAGTTTCAGGTGTCACCAATGCCTCTGTTACTGGGTAGATCCAACTCTGTCATCGATTCTGAGGTCTGCTCTGGGAGTCTTGGTCACAAGTTGTTCTGTGGCATCTGCTGCCAGCCTGTGCCTATTTGCTTCCTTTTCCTCCAGCAGCCTACAACAGGGAATGAAGTTCAGGCGCTGATGCTCTCCTTCATATGCAGGGCAGGATGAGCCCAACCCTCCCTCACCTTCCTCTTCCAATTTTTGGGAAAAAATGTGCTGGCAGAAGTCCTCAGGTGTGGGGCATGGCTGATCCACACTTTTAATCCAGGCTGGTCCGGAGGCTGAGATCTGAGTATGGAAGTTCCAAGTCACCTAGAACAGGAAAGTCTGATAGATTCTTACTACCAAAAATAAAAAGAGCTGGGAATGGAGTTTGGGCTCAAGTGGTAAAGGGCTAGTCTTGAGTACAAATGCTTAGTGCCCAGGCCCAGAGTTCAGGCTCCAGCACTGCCAACAACCTCACTTTAGTGAGATTTTAGCTTTATCCATGTAGGCACATCTCACTGGAATCTTTGCTGGTAGAGATAATCTTCATAATTTTGTCTCAAGGTAAAGGTCCTCCTGGGGAGGTACACAAAAGGTGTCATGGAGAGAGGAGCCCCACTTGCTCCAGGTTTGAAGATGACATAGGTCAAGCCAGCATGGAGTTGGCACATCAGTCTTTTTCCTAGCACCACCTACCAGTGAATGTCAAATGACATTGATTGTTGTGGGATTGTGTGATTGAAGTGCCCCATTAAGGGCAGTGTTAGCACATCCAAACTTCGATACCAGGAATGCTGAAATCTCAAAGCTAAGATTTTTGTTGGCTACAGAAATGCTGGTGTGTCTGTTATTCACTAAAAGTTCAGGTGCAAAGATTCTGAAGCTTGATGCCATGTGTTTATTCCATTTAGTAAAATTAGTTTAATGCACTGTATAAGTTAAAACATTTGATAAGAGTCAGGGGTAGTGACTCTTGAATTCAGGTTTTTGAATTCAGGTGTCTGGCAGGGTAATGGGGGGGTGTTGGTGGCTGGGACTATGAAGCTGGAGCTGCTATCAAACCATGGATCATGTTCCTCTTTGTCTGGGAGAAATGACTCCAAAGATGAAATTCGAATGGTGAGGAAAAGATGATGATGTACTCAGGAAATTTCTCCTAAACAAATGCTCATGTGGAAGTGGGATTGGGGCTGGGCATATCTGAGGCAGAGCTTAAGGGGGCTTCTCATGGCGTTGAGAACGTTCTTTGCAACTTCAGGCATGCAGCAGGGTGTTTTAGATGGCCATTGTGAGATGGATGGAATAAGACTGGAGACAAGATGAATGCTGGGATCCTGCAATGCTCTTGCATGAGTGGCTGGTGGCTCACCTGAAAGAACTCATTATGTCTAAAAAAGAAATCAGGAATTTGTTTTGATTATATAATACCTGTAATCCGAGGCATATTCAGGATCCTGATCTTAGTATTGTGGTTTAAAACCAACCCAGCAAAGGGAAAAATGCATGAGACTCTTACTCCCAGTTTAGAGCAAGAACAAAGATTGAAGTAGAGCTGTGGCTCAAGAGCTAGTGTGCTACCTTGAGCAAAGAAAAGCTAAGAAAAAGCTCCAGGTCTTGAGTTCAAGGCCAGGAATGAAAGAAGGAAGGTTAAAAAGGGGAAGTATGTAAGGAAGGGAAATGTATAAATGAAAGAGAGAAGGAAATAGAAATTTAAAACTAGAGAATATTTAAAAGTCATCAGTCCTTCTAAGAAAGGTGTTGGAGTATGGGTTCTATATGTGGTGAACTGGAGGCCCAGCAGTGACTTGTTAACCAAAGAGTCACCATGATGAGCAAAGGATAGAAATCTGCATGAGCCTCTTAGCGGATGGAGTCACAGAAGAGAACCTCAGCTCCCATTCTATAGTTAGAATTATATAGAGATGGGGAAGTTGGCATCACCTTGATGTCATTGTGTCCATGGAGACTGGAAGCCATGGCTCTGTGAAGGCACAATGTATGGTTACTGAGCTGAGAGGCTGAGGAGAGCCAAGTCTTGGCCATGAAGAAATCAGGGTGGCAGCAGAGCAACTCTGCTGCAGTGTGTGCCTGCTTTGCTGTTCTTATTCTGTGGTGGATCAGGCCAGAGCGGGTTATAGTAACTGTTTTGTGGTCACAAGCCCTTCACCAAGAGCTTCCTCTGGGATCCTCATAAGATACAGGGTGGCTGGTGGTGGGATGTGTGTTGGGTGGAAGTGACAGAGGGATGGACGCATGGCAAGGTGGGTGAAGGGATGAGAGGAATGATGAGAGCCCAGTTCATTGGTTTCCAAGGTTAATGGGTGGGAGGTAGAGAGGCATGATGGAGGAAAGATGGAGGCAGGGGAAGGTGGTGACAGAGTGAGGCCATCTGTAGTGCCAGCCTGGCCATCATCTGAACCCCATAGGCAGCTTCCTGATCCCTCACTTTGTCCTGCTCCTTGTGGAGGGAATGTCACGTGTACCCAGAGCTAGGGGTGGGGCAATGTTAGTAGCACCTGGAGAACCATTGGCCTCTACCTGGGTGAGGGGTGGTTCTGGCTCCCATGTTGGGTGGCCTGATAGCTATGGAACAGATCTCTCCTTAGCTACCACAGTCAGTGGCTGCTCTCCATCTAGGGTTAGGGCACCTGCTCAGCCATCAGGACACCCCATGCCAGGACAGAGGCCTACAATTCAGATGGCAGCACAGGGGTGAAGATGATCTCACCGTAGCCCTAGTTACATTGCTGTCCCTGCATGCAGGTCAGGATGAGCTGGGGGAAGATGTTCTCTGTGTTTTTCCACAGCCTATCCCGGCCTCTTCTTGTGTCTGATTAGACCCAGAGAGTACCAGGTTCCCTCTCATAGTCCTGGTTCTTTTTCTTTTACAGTCATGAGGCTTGAACACTAAAAGAGACTCAATCTCCATTCGACAAACCAGAATCCATCCCCCTCTTAACTCAGGAAGGACATTCTGTTTCTCATGAGGAAGGAGACCCTTCTGAGGACTCTGAAGTAGAATTACTGTCTGGAGGCAACTTGGAGGCCAGTCTGGATTTAGAGCTTCCCTGTCCCCTTCCTAAAAAGATATCTCTTTATCTTGCTCTCATGATTCTTGTCAAGTATTCATTGTATTTACTTTGCTAACTATTAAACTCTCATTGTTAATATTATGGTGTGCAGTTCTTCAGTCCTTATTATACTGTGTTTTATTTTCAACTTTGAATGTGAGACCTCAAACACATAGGTCCTGGGTGGGCCAAAAAACCAGACAGGTCTGGTCTCATAGAAGACAATCTTACTGGATATACAGGGAACTATGAAATGCATGGAATCACCAGGAATCCAGGCCAGGCCTGGAACCAGGCAAAGGAACCAGGTACTGGTTGCTCAAGACTGTCATCCTAGCTACTCAGGAGTTTGAGATCTGAGGATCACAATTCAAAGCCAGCCCAGGACAGAAACTCCATGAGACTCTTATCTGCAATAAACTATTGAATGCAAGAAGCTCAAGCTCAGTGACAGCATCCAGGCCTAGCGTTCAAAACCCAGGACTGGCAGAAAAAAGTATCAAAGGACAAGAAGCTGGCCAAAAGTTAGAGGGACTCTATCTTGACAAACAATACAATGGTAAGTTGCACTCAGAAGTCTTGCACAAAATCTGGAAATGCCTGAGACCTATCTATGTATGTTTCCTGTTTGTCTAAATACATATGTTTATGCATTTATATATTAGTATAGAGAGACAGATTAATACATATGACTATACATATATACATAGCCAGACACTTATGGGTGGGTGGTATACTGTGTGAGAGTTTGTGTTTGTGTTTTGTGGATGCCAACTCTGTTTAAGAAAGATAGAAAATATGTAAATATCTTTAAAAAACTTGATAAAATATAGAGAGTCATAAGCTCTTGATGGAATCTGAAATGACAAGATTATTCACAGGCACGTTTATCCTTATGGATTCCTCAGCAAGTTTTAATTTTTTTCATTATTTTCTTTCTTTTTTTGAACCAGTGCTAAGGATTTCTCTCAGGGACCAGGTGCTGCCAATTACTAATTTTCTCATGGCTGATACAAGAGGAACTGAGCCACAGTTCCACTTTTGCCTTATTTATTCGTGCTTAACTGAAGATAAAGATTTCTATCAGTGACTTTCTCTCAGGGGCTGGATTCTAACGAGGATCCCCAGACCTCAGCCTTCTCTATAGCTACAATTAACAATATGAGAACCAGCACTGGGTTCCAATGCACAGGGCAAGAAATTGAGTGAATCTCTCAACTCCAATTAGCTATAATAAGCTAGAAGTGAAAGACCAGTACCTTTGAGGAAAAGATGCTGAGGGTTATCACACAGGCCCTATGAGTAAGCCCTAAACCCTGTACACATGTGTGCATGCACACATTGGCAGATACACACACACACATGCACACACACAAATATCTCAGGCAATATTGTATTTTGAATTAATATCCAAAGATTGGACAACAGGATAGCAAGTAATAAAATCTGTTTTTCTTGTCTACATTGAGGGAAAGGGATAAGTCACAAGATGCAGAAGCGAAGAATTCAGAGGCAAATGCTGTGAGTGAATAACTTGTAAAATGCACATTTCTTTTCTTTTCTTTTCTTTTGTTTTTTTTCTGCCATTCCTGGGGCTTGAACTCAGGGCCTGAGCACTCCTCTTGGGTTTTCACAAGTCTAGCCCTCTGCCACTTGAGCCACATTGCCATATGGATTTTTATATCTGTGTGATATTAAGGACTCAGACCTAGATCTTCATGGATGCTAGGCAAGCACTCTACCACTGGGCCAAACTGAAACCCCAATAAAGTATTTATAAATAGTCATCATCATATAAAAATATCCTTTCTCCTACAAAGAATGAACATTTATCTATGTCTGTAAGACTTTTTTTTATGTCACCAATGTTTCTGTGATTTTCCCATTTGCATTTTTACAGATGACAGCACAGATATTCATCAGGAAGAAAAATAGATTAGGATACAGAAACCTAACAACGTCCTAGTAGATTGAAGTGAAAAATATGTGCAAGATGGCCTGGGTGTTTCATCTATTTGTAGAGTGCTTGGCTACCACACAAAAAGACTCCGGTTTGATTCTGCAGTACCATATACATAGAAAACTCTGGAAGTGGTGCTGTGGCTTGGTGGGACAGCTATAGCCTAAAGAAAGCCTAAGAACAATGGTCAGGCTCTGAGGTCAAGTCCCAGCACTAGCAAAATAATGTGCAAGAGGCAAAATGCAAGCTGAGAAGGCACTGTGAAGCAAAATGTCTTGTGAAGGGTAAGGGAAATAGTGACAGTTAAGCTTGGATCTTACCTAAGAAAGGCTCCTTGAGCCTGAGACCAGGCTAGCACTTACGCCTAGTTAGTGACTTGGGATTTGAACAAAAAGGTGTGCTGTTTACTACATCCATATGTGAGGTGGGAAGGGAGATTCAGCCTCCAGTATGTCTTTGGGGAGGTCTTCTGTGAGCAAGGAGCTTTGGTCATTGGGCCTTGAAAGGTGACCCTACCTCCCTCACAATGGAACAGAATATGGAACCCTGGTAACTAAGCCACTGTATGTGACAACCAGCTCATGCCAGCTCCCTTGGCCTGTGGCTCAGGAACCAGAAAGATGTTGCTGTGCTGTTGCCAAAGGTGAGGAGGCTCGCATCTCAGGCATGAGAGATATGGATGTCTCGCTTGAAGAAGTAGATGCTGGATAAGT
>NW_028327603.1:0-141959 GCF_031878675.1 Megascapheus bottae | reverse complement strand
CGCCAGGAGCCAGGAGACACAGGACATAAGGCTTGGTGTCAGGGCACCTTAACTGCTCTTGGTCAAAGTAGTGTCAGGAGCAGGGTCACAGGAAACTCAAGAGTCTCTCAAGTTCAAGGCATAGGACTGACAGGTCCACTCACCTGTCATCCAGGTCTCCACCCCAGTCTCTAGGAATTCAGGCAGGCCTCTCCCCTAGGAGGTAGGATATCACCTTCCTCCACCATGAAGATAAGATGGCATCAATTAAACCCAATTCCCTGTCTACTATATGGCCAAGATGGCCCCGACTGGACCCAGCCTCCCCACTTCATTATATATGTATATCTCACATACATACTTATATAAACACATTTATACACACCTATCCTATATCCTATATATAACAATACCTTTTATCTGCTTATTAATGGCTGTAGATTGCAATGATTCATGTAACCACTTTCTTACTCTCGATAAGTATGTAGATTGCTCCTGATGTAAATGCAATTAAAAAAAAAAACCACCTTAGATGTGGAATACAAACTCAGACAACAGGAACATTTTTTTCCCCCTTAGGAGAGCTGATTTGCCTAGTCATACCGAACCTTCACAATTGCAATCTGTTTTTAAATACTAGTGCTTTGTGCATAGCAATTATCTAATTGTTGAATGAATAAGTAGATGAATAAGTAGTCATTGCACTTTCAGTGTTTGATAAGGCTACTGGCCCACGAAAATCATTCAACATGTGTTTGTAGAATGAATGAGTGAACTCAGGCAAAAAATATTAAAAATAGTCATTCATGTCTGAGATATGATAGAGATGATTCTAGAATATAATTTACTTCTCCCCCCCCACCCTGCCCTTGCAAGCAGCCAAGCCCAATTACATACAAATACTTCCCAAAGTGAGGGCTAACATCATACTTTGCTCTCAGTAAGGTTTCAGGAAATTAATTGCTCCATTTCTTAAAGACTTTTTTTTCTGTACCATAATTAAAGGGGGAAAAAACTATCCACCATAGCAATTATCTATAATTACTAATGAAAACAGGTATCTTAAATGCCTTTTCAAGTTGAAACATGAATGGTTCATTATCATAGCAGGCAACTCCCAGTATCCAATTTTCAGTGGGATGTGGAGAAGCAAACAGAATGTGGAGAATTGAGGGGGGGGTGTACAAAGGAAATGGAAGCATTCTGGATGCTGTTCCTTAGAAGAAACTTGGCAGAGGGGCAGAGGTTGACAAGCATTAAAATAAGAAGCCGAGAGCTCCTTGGGAATGCAGAATACTGTGTCATTGAGAAAAGTACAAAACAGTAGCAGCAGAGAGGAATAAAAGCCTTTTACTCCCAACCCTCCAGCTCTTGATTTCTGTGAATTTGTGAAAATAAAAGACAGGCCAGATGTTAGACAAAACCAAAATCTAAGCACTAAAAATTAGAGATCTGTGGGATGGGAGGTATGTCTAAAGTGGGAGAGCGCCCTTCTTTGAGTGCAAAAGAAATTGGTTCTAAAGTGGGAGAGCGCCCTTCTTTGAGTGCAAAAGAAATTGGTGCCATTTCCTGATGCAATGCATTCTGGGAGGTATAATTTAGGAGCTAATACACAAAGCAAAAAAAAAAAAGATGATGGAACTTGGCTTGGCCAGGCTGTCTAGGACACACGTCCACGTGTTTGGGTGATGGACATTTTTATTTGTATGGAGGAGGCATTGCAATCCCTGCATCTTAGTTATGGTTGAAAACAGTTGGAATCAATACTTCCTCTTATTTTGTCCTTTAAACATACCCTGGAGTAATCTAGAGGATTTAGTGTGTCATATCCATCCCATTAATGATAAAGCTAGTTAGCACTTGGCCCCGGCCCTTGTTATGATTTCTGCAAAATCCAAGTCCCAGAAAGCTGTTCTGTGTGAAGCGTTTCCATGGTCCTTTTCCCCCTGGGAAATTCACTCTGGAAATGGACAGTCTCATAGCAGATAAATTTGATTAGCTGAGTTCATCCCCTCTTTCCTTAAAGCCTTTTGGGTCACAGGACTCCTTTTATACTTAAGAACTATTAACATCCCACCAAACTCATAATCTCTGGAGCTTTTTTCTATTTTTTTTTTAAGCAGAGAAGCATTGGTTCATAGTTTCTAGTTTTCCCCATCAAATTGTAAGTTCTTATCAGCATGGGGGAAAAAAAGTCCAAGAGAAACGGAGCCAAAGGACAATAGTTTCTTGGTTTACCCAATGTATGCGCTTTATGAATTAATCCTTCTCTTCCCTGGCAGGGGAACCTGGTGATTTTCCCAGTTACTGTTCAGAAAGCATAAGACACCCTGTTTCAGATTTCTCCCCGAGAAGGAATCACGTGTAATCCATACTTACACTGTAACTTTTTACGTGCTAAATTGGGCGGCCTTACTCTTAAGGAAGATGTGCACCCCAAGACTGACATGTCATGCCACCCCAGTCCTCTAGTTCCAAAAGTTGGTTTTCTACTTAAGCCAGGCCAATCAGAGCACTCCTCTGGCAATTCCCTAGAATTTCTGCTAGAGAAGAAAGCATTGCATATCACAAAGCTGAATGAAGAATGGTGACTGGGATCCCCGGGGGACCCCAAACATTTCCCTCCACTTGGAGAAAGCCTGTGCGGAACATGAACATAAGTCCAGGCCACTCCATCTAAGAGATGGAGAGACACAGTGCTCACACCCACAATTTCATCCTTGGATCCATTCCTGCCTCAAACCAGTCCTCTTTTTATTTTTGTCAGATACACTAGCCAATCCATCTGCACCTCACTTTTTTCCCCTCCTTGAGCGAATTTGAAAAAAAAAAACAACTAATAAATGACCACACATATCCGGCACCTCTTTCTTGCTGCTACATTCTAAAAGAACTCTTCACTGTTATCTACCATGTTGTCTATTCCTGGGGTTGGTGCTAGGCACTTCTTTCTGTCATCCCATCACACAGCATAGGGGCCCCCTCGGGTTCCCTGCCTGAACAAGCCTCATCATGTAATGGAACCCACATAGATTCCAACATCCCATGAGTTCCGACAATCCCCAACTCCCCACAGCTCATCGTTGCTGGGATTGCTGAGTTCTGAATCTGAGCACTTGTCTGCTTGGTTTGCAGACTTCAGCACAAACCTTAAACAAGTGTCTCAGAAGTGATATAAAAAGCTTTCTTTGCAGCGGGTATCAGTGGGAAAAGGAGAGGCTCCTGTCCACAGTGTGCCTGCTCTGCCAGAACGCTCAGCAGCAGAGTCACTGTCTGACAAGAGCAGGACGAGAAAGTGTTAGAAGTCTCTGGGTGTGAGGCCGTCTTCAGTGGAATGAAGACATGCAGAAGGGAATGGAGAAAATGGTTGGTTCCGTCCATGGCATTCATGAACCTGTCGGATATTACAGGACTAGAAGAACTCTGCCAAGGAGTTCACTTATCATTGCAGATTTTTTTCCTCCTCTTGTATATGTATGATATTCAAAGAGAGGATGTTAGGAGAAAAACGACACCAAAACAATGCTATTTATTTCTTTTGTGTGGGTATAGATCAAGCCTTCTTTTTTTCTCTCTTATTTCAGTTTTTATATACGTGGATGATATTTTCTTTGCAACAGGCTTGAGTTTGCCTAGTCTAGTCTTAACTATTCTGAAAATACTTTTATGTTATAATTGATAGAGAAAAGAGAGACAGGAAGGAAAGGAAAGGAAGGAAGGAAGGAAAAAAAGGAAAGAAAGATCAAGATTTTTAACTCTATATCCCCATACTTTAGCAAGAGATGTGGAACAATAATGTTTGGTAGGGAAAATTATTTTTTTAACTAGCCGTTTCTCAAATTCTGTTCCTATTTTGAGAGTCCCTGGAAGCTGTTTAGCCTCGCCTAACTACTTAGTGTACTGAAAGAGTGATCATTTTGTGGAGGTCATTTCCCTACCCCTCTTTCTATCTGACACTATGTTTATGGACTATGACTCAGCCCAGCCAATCAACAGCTTCTAACCCTTCTCTGGTGTAGGTGATTGGTTCAAGGGTAGATGAGTGACATAAGCCCATCCAATCATAGTGAATCTTGGATATTTGGTGAGGACCATGGAGTGTACAGTGCTTTTCTCTGGGACTCTACAATGATGGAAACCACTGTGCAGACATGGATAAGAGAACTGTGTAGCAAACCACACTTGAAATCCATCCTAATTCTGGACTTTTCTGTTGTCCAAGTCAGTAAATACACACGCACACACACGCACACTCATTCTCTTGTTCATTTTATAGCCAATTGGAGTTTACTTTTTCATTCCTTGGAAGTCATGTAGGTAGAGTCCTACTTTCTTCCTCATGAACTTTTCTCCAGTGAGAGTTAACGCTTCAAAATTAAGTCAGTCCTTCCAGGTGGTGTGATTGACTTTAGCTGAAAGTGCAGGCTGCCTTTTGATCTTCTGGGAATTCTCCTTTCCTTTCCTGTAATCTGATCTGTCAGCATTTATTGAACGCTCACTTTGTTCTGAACCACAAAGCCAGATGCCCTGAGACGTCCCAGTAATAAGGGAGATTCCATCTCTAAGGTGCTGGCCGATAGCAAAAACAGAAGGAAAGCCTGAGCCATGGCTTAGGAAAGGAAGGTTTCTCCGGCTCCAACTGAACTGTGTGTCTTCTTGGGTCATCCATGTCCTTCTCTGAGCTTTTGCTTCTCACCTACAACCTTCACCACTTACCTGGCTGACAATTCTTCAAGATCCTCCCCAGTGTATGCCTGCTGCCTCACTGCACATTTACAAATTATGGAAATGTTCTCGGTGTTGTCTGTGTTTGGACTACAGAGCCTCAGGCTTCCTAAGGCAGCCAACATTGGTTAAGAGTTGTGTTCTAGCAGTTGAAGATGTAACAGTGAATAGAAATAGTGGCAAACATAATCCCTCAGAGTTTATATTCTGGTGGGGGACTCAGATCATGTACTGATGATAAGAGATACAGATCCATTTTCACGGCTTGCAGACTCTATATTGGACATGTCTGTCTTGGAATTGCCTTGTTATTGGTAACACCCAGATCAATGCCCAACGCACTGCTGCAGCCTTTTACAGACATGCATGTAGTTCTGCTGGGCCGGGCTGAGGTTCAAGAGGGAGGCGTTAGTCTCCATGTTCTACCAGTTTTACTACTCCACACTTGAATGTCCATTTGTTTTTATGTTGTTAAAAAGTTTTATTTGTACATTTCAAACAAATGATAAGATCACCGTGTGCAATCATTTTACCAAAAAAAAATGGTCTCTTGGAAACAAATTATGAAAACATATATCTCGAGGCATAGTATTTTTTAAAAAAGTATATGGTTTTTTGGTTACTTGTCTTGCTCTTTGATGCCAGTATTAGAGCTTGAACTCAGTCACACATTCTCTCCAAGGTTTGTTTGCTGGTTTTTGGTGGATGGAGGAGGCTCAGGGTTGGTGCTCAACTACTTCAGCTGTGCCCCTAATTGCAACTTTTTATTGCTTAATTGGAGAAAAGACTTTCTTGGATTTGTCTGCCCAGGCTGGATTTGAACGTGGAACCTCAGATCTCAGCCTCCTAAGCTTCTCAAAGTCCAGGAGGGAGTCACGGACACTCGCCTTTCATCCTTTTCTTTGCCCACCCTTAGACACATGTGACCGGACTGTGATGCTCGCCTTCCCTGTGTTTTCTGTCCATGAGCTTACTGTTTCAAGTTTCCCTGACACAGTGCTGAAATGCAAGATAAGCTTCGTTCAGCCCTGAGTTATGTGGCTGCCAACCACAGTTCAACGTTCATGAATCACAGTGTATTAGATAAAAGGTCTTTAAAGAGCAACACACAATAAACAAGGTTATGTATTGATTGGCTGAACAAAATTCTGCAGCCAGGGGCAGGGAGGGAATCCTCCTACAAGGAATGGCTCAGGACTGGCTTACTGAGAGTTTGTGAAGTCCTGTACAGAACACTCAGAAGAGGCAGCCACTCGGCGTGCCAGCCTGTGTTAAGAGGGAAAGGAAAGCAGGACAAACGAAGGATGGCCGTGCTTAAAAGGGTGCTGTGTGCGTTGCTCTTTGTGTTTAGTTGCTGCTGGTGACTGGTCTGGCAGAGCAGGAGGGAAGTGGGTTGCAGTGGGAGAGGAGATAAGGTTGAGGAAATATTGGGGGCCATGCCCAGTAGGGCTTTGTGGTTTCCTGGGGATCAGGCTTTGTTCTGATTGCAATGGGAGCTGGTCATTGGAGAGGAGATGCATGGTGTGTCTGTTGTTTTTTTTTTTCCCAAAGTCTTTCCAGCCATGGTGTGGTAGACAGGACAAGAGCCAAGAGATGGAGGCAGAGGGGGGAGATAGAGATAGGGGGACAGAGTGGGGAAGTCCATAAGGAGGCAGTGGTGGAGGGGACACGGGCAGGGGGCTCATGGTGGATCTTTTGTCATTGGCCTACTGCCTGAGCAGAGGATGCTGGGAGTCTGAAAGGCTCTTGCTTACTGCAAAAGTCCTTGAACTTGAAGCAATCAATTATCCTCCAAGTTCTGTGAGTGCACCTTGGTCTGGTGTTCTCTCTCTCTCTCTCTGTCTCTTCCTCTCTCCCTCCCTCCCTCCCTCTCCCTGTACCATGTTCCTCCTGAGAGGAAGCTATAAATAAACAAAGATCTGCTCTCATTGGGGAAACAGTGCTTGGAGCCGCCTTCCGGATACATTAATAATTACCCTCTTGTTGCCCCCAAATTAATCTTGTTAGGAGACAGCTTTGCCACCAGAAGGAGTCTAATCACCAGATAATCCCAGGGCTCAAATATCCTGTAATCACCAGTGAAGCTTTCTCATGGCCGTAGCGGTCACAAAGGGGGCAAAGGACCCCTCTGACACACACTTTCCCAGGCAAATCCATTGCAGTGATTTAGGGGAGACAGTGTTTGTTTTAAAATCTAAGGATCTGAATTCTTCACGGACGGAGCCACGCTTGCATGTCATTTGGACAGATTGGATGCAAAGAACAAAAGAAAATTCAGATTCAAAGAGAAGGCATGAGAATCCAAGCCTCACTACTTCCTTAGAGGTCGTAGAGGAGGAGGAAGAAGTACTCGTGGAGTCTGTATTTCATTCATTCACTCATTCATTGTGTCTTAGACATCTACTATGTGTCAGGTGTCGTTTCGGCATTGTGCCGAAGGCCACGTGATTTGCTTCCCTGACAGATTTACAACCATTTAATTAAGATTCGAAGAATTGGTGCCCAGGGTGGAACACAAAACTCTGGAGTCAGGTGGTGTTCAAAACTTAACCCCGGTGGCCAAGTAGTAGTTGTGGGACTGTCCTTGGGTTTGAACTCAGGACCTGGGCCTTGAGACTCTTTGTGCTCAAGGTTACCACTGCAGCCACAAAGTAACATCTGGCTTTTTCCGTTGATGTGGTACAGAGTTATCAAACCCAGGGTTTCCTGCATGTTAGGCCAGCACTCTACCACCAGGCCACATTCTCAGCCCTTTCCTTTCCTTTCCTTTTCTTTCCTTTCCTTTCCTTTCCTTTCCTTTCCTTTCCTTTCCCTTCCCTTCCCTTCCCTTCCCTTCTCTTCCCTTCCCTTCCCTTCTCTTCTCTTCCCTTCCCTTCCCTTTCCTCCCCTTTCCTCAGTTTCCCCCTGCCATCCCCACCCACTAGTTCATAGGTCATTTTCCGCATAGTGTATACTGAATAGTATAGTTGGATTTGCTCATTCTCTCTCTCTCCCTTTTTACAATCCCTCTCTACTCCCCCCAGAAAAAAATGAAAGTAAAATCAAATACCAGTACCACCACTACCAATATCAACAACATGTTTCCATTTCCTTAAATAGTATTTCAATAAGTGTCTATAGTGTTCAGAGAAGTTACACCTTAGGGTTCCTCCCCTAAGGGTCTCAAGCTCTAGTCTATGTGTAAATGCCTCAGTCCTATTTGTATTTGGATATTTGAAATTTGATAGGGAAGGGGGGAAAACCAAGACGGGTAGGGGGTGTGGGGGGGGGAGAGAAATGGGTACCAAGACATGTGAAAGGGTATCAATGTATGTGAATTAATGTACCTTCTATCTGGCAAATATCATGTAACCCTTTTACTAATTACAATAAAAAAATAAATAAATAAAAATGCCTCAGTCCTTAGCAGTTTCTCATATCCATCTATGAAGATCTAGAGAAAATATGTGCCATTTTGGGTTTATTCTTATTCATCCTCATGTGCCCTTTGTTTTCCTGCCTTATAAGAGACTTAATCAAGCTTTCCTAGATTTAAATGAAGAACCGTTACTTTTCCTTCCATGGGATTTCTTTTCATTTTATTTTTTCTTTTAGCAAAGCTCCTCATTAGAAAATAAAGAGCTTGTATTTGAGAGTTAGGACTAACATTTGTCACTCTAGACCAAGTGCTGAGAAGCAACTTGTATTCAGGTAGAATATTCTAGTGGGTAGTAATAACTAAAAGTTAAGTACTTATTATAACTAAGCACACTGCTAACACTGAATGGTTGTTGTTTACTATTTAATCCTTACTACCACCCTGGGGAATTTTCATTTGCTTGCTTAGCAGATGTGGAAATGGAGGCTCTTTGTGAATGAGTGGTGGAATAACTTTTAAAATTCATGCGATGTGATTTTGTTGCCTACTTTTTTAGACATTGGAACACAGCTTCCCTGGCTTATAAAAATCCCAATGAAATAATTTGAAACCATTGCAAACATTCCAAATCATTACATGGCTACAGGGCTAGCAGTTTGTCTCTATTCCTAGGAACAGATTTAACGTACAGGAAAAAAAAGTTTCTGAATAAGTGAATGATGAATGAATAAAGGCAAAGGCAAAGGGCTGACGATGCAGCCCACGTCTAGCCACTTCAGTTTAAAAGAATCAGTTTTACCTCACTGAACAGCAAAGGCAATTTTTTTGTTGGAATCAAATATCCTCCTTTATTGGAATCGTATTTTGGTAAGTGTACCTGGCCTTGGGGAATTGGGACCCTCGCTTGAACCCCTTTATCTGCCCACATTATCTCAGCCTTGCTATTTCCTGGATGTCTTCTTAGGCTCAATCACACACTAAGAACACCATTTTGAGATGGGCATGACTCATGCCTGTAAATTTAGCTACTTAAGAGGCGGGGATCAGGAAATTGCTATAAAAGGCCAGCCAGATTGGAAAGAGTTCCTGAGTATCTCAGTCAGTGGCACACATTTGGCACCCCCATTTGAGCCATTTAGGTTTGCTTTAAAACCATCAGTTTTCCTTCATTGAGCATCAGTAGAGATTCATTCATTCATTCACTCACTTATTCAGCACTGTAGCTGGGTATGATACTTCCTCTCATCGCCAGGGACCCTAGGCAAGTGCACAGTGGAGTATCACAACTTGGGCAGGCCCCTGACTTAATGTAGGACCCTATGTTGACCAGTAACCAGCACATGAATGAGCTGGAGGCACGCATGACCCCAGCAGTTGAGTACCTAGCTAGCAACTGTGAGGCAAATAAATAACTAAGAACAAGAATACCATTTTGAGGGCTCCAGATGTTCTATTGCTATTAGTTTCCACCCCCATGACACACTCGTGTATACACACACACGCATGCACGCACACACACGCATGCACACACACTCATACCCCTTAGTATATGTAGATTACTTGAAGGGCCCTTCATATACCCCCTAAATGCATTTCTCTATGGAATAAAAAAATGTCCTATGTGAGCAGCAGCTGGTGAGGCACACCCCACCCCTTGCCACTCTGTACTAGTCCAGCATCTTGTAAACATCTGTGAAGCAAGGTGAGAGATCTGGGGAGGAGGGAGGGCTGGAATTTGAAATCGGTGCATTTGTATCTCCTTATCATCCATGTCCCCAGGAACCAAGTGAGGGTACCCCCATCAAAACGAAGCACACAATTCCTCAAGAGCGGTCTTCAGGTTAAGGAGTTGGCCTGGAAGAGGTCATGCATGGGCTGGAGTCTCCAGAAGGTTCAGGGAGCATGAGAGTTCAGTGTGTTGAAGTCAGTGAGAGAGGAGAGCCTTTGGTTTCACCTCTGGTTCGCTTCCTTATTGTCTGAACTCCACATTTCTTGTGGTGTGTGGTGTTTGTTTATGGACTCCAGTACAGTAAGGTAAAAAAGAAAATCATGCCTTTTTAGAATTAAAATGAGGTAGAAGTTGTGGCTTCCTCTACTAACTACCTTCCTGAGCCTCAGTTTCCTCATCTGTAAAATGACAACGAACACTAGCCAACTGGTTGGGATTGCTTAAGGGTGAGGCAGTGAAAAAAAAACCTGGGTTTTCAAGTTTGCATCTCCTTCTCTTTTGAAAGTTTCAAAAGGAAACTTTCAACCTAGTTCAGAGTTAATACCAATTTCATATCCGATATCTGATGCCTGGAGGGAGTTGAAAACCCAATTCAGGTTGCTTTAACTGCAAGAGAGATTTTACAAGCGCTCCGAGATTCAAGATGGAATGATGTCTCCACCAACCCATGGGAGGTTGCAAGTATCATCCATGGGAAATGTGTGTAATGCACTAGATGTGATAGTTTTAGGATAAAGTGCTTATCGAATTGTTTCTTTACCCTCTGATAACATGGCCAAGAACTCACATGTGGGACAACACCCCTCTGTATGTTCATCATCAAGGAAAGAGACCTACACTCAGAATTTAAAATATAGCTTCTACTGAATTAAAAGTTTATTTTGTATAAAAATAGAGAATTAAAAATGTTGGGCTGGGAGTTTGGCCTAGTGGTTAAAGTGCTTGCCTAGCATGCATGATGACCCGGGTTCAATTCCTCGGTACCACATACATAGAAAAAAAGCCGGAAGTGGTGCTGAGGCTCAAGTGGTAGAGCTCTAGCCTTGAGAAAGTCCAAGGACAGTGCTCAGGCCCTGAGCTCAAGCCCAGGGCTGGCAAAAAAAAAATGTTTCACTTTGTGTGTGTGTGTGTGTGTGTGTGTGTGTGTGTGTGTGTGTGTGTGTGTGTGTGTGTGTGTGTGTGTGTGTGTGTGTGTGTGTGTGTGTGTGTGTGTGTGTGTGTGTGTGTATGTACATGCATACATGCTGGACCTGAGGCTTGAATTGAGAGCCTGGGTACTGTCCTTGAACTTTTTTTTTTCTGAAGCCTGGCACTCTACCACTCGATCCACATCTCCACTTTTGGCTTTTTTTTTTTTTTGGTGGTTAATCTGAGGTAAGAGTCTCACTCCTGCCCAGACTGGCTTCACACTATGGCAGAGCTACCCATAGAGCAAGAAAGCCCACTTCCTGTAAGCAGTTAGTTGCTGCTCATCTCATTGGGTCAAATTGCAACCCATTTTCTGAGTCAATCAAAATGTCTTCTTGGAGTATGTGGGTTGTTTTGGGGGTGAAGGAATGAAGGGAGCCCAGTACGGCAGGTCTTAGACTGCAGATAGGCACGTACTACCACAGACCTCTTCAACTGCACCCCTCACCCCTGTGTGAGATGGGAGAATCCAAAGGGAATGCAGACTTGAAAGAGAGTCTTCCACCCCTCCACTCCTCCCAAAAGTTAAAAGGAATCACAAATGTGAGATGCAATTAATATGAAGGTGTGGGACCGAATGACTCCCTCTGGCCAGAAATTGATGAAACCCTCCCATCCCCCAGCCAGTTAGTTCCCGGTAGAACCCGACCTCAGCCTCCTTTTCTTCACAGACATGGACACCAGGCCTTTAGTTTCAAGGAGCCTGCATCTTATTTTATTACTACTTCCCTCGCTTTGATATGATTGATTTTTCTATTTAAGAGCAGAAAAAAAGCCACAAAGCAGAAGCAAAATGCATGCCTAACCTTTTAATAATTATATTTCTGTTGTTTAGGTCATTCAGGAAGCAATATGAACTTGTGTGTGTGTGTGCACACGCATGCATGCTGGTACAGTGATTGTGTCTGTGTGTTGTGTGTACCAGGAGGTAGTGAGATTGTGTGTATTGTATGTCTACATCCCTAGTTGAATATGTATTCACGTATGTGGGCCTGTCTCATGTCTTCAGATGTCTGTGTATCTCAGGATTTAAGGGCAAGCCTAGATGCATGCAAATCACAACTTTGCTGTTAAGTTATAGGTTTGTTTGTATCATGTGTGCATTTGTGAGTATGTGAGCTCCTTAGGGCAGGCACATGTAAGTTTTGCGTTTGGATGTATACGTAAGCACCTGAGTAGATTTGCTTGCTTTTCACAGATGTACTCAGACACATAAGAATATGTACGCATGTGTGAACAGGGGTGTGTCACATCAATACTTGGGTTGAAAGCCTTTGAATAGAAGCTTGTGTTAGTGAGCATCATTAGCAGTTGTACATCTGTTGTGCTTGGGTCTATCTGAGGGGAGTATTTGAGGTGTGTGTGTGTGAGAGAAAAAGAGGGGCAGAGGTCTTCAGTTGATTTTTATCTTTGTCTTCTATTACTTCTTGGACCAAATACGTTCTGCTTTGCTTCTTTGTCATCATGCTTTGTAAGCAGAATGTATTTGGTCATGATAGTAAAGATGCAAGATCCTATCTCAGAGAGGGTGGGAGGAGAGGGAAAGAGAGACAGAGAAAGGGAGAGATAATTAACTAGTTTCTCCCGACACCTTCACAGTGAGCACTTCCTGTCATTTTATTTTTAAAGGGGAGTACTTTTCAAAACACAGGTAGGAAGTTGTTTTTTACAAGCATCCTTGTGTATCTGAAATTCTTGGAAAAACCTGGAGTCAGAAAAATCTAGCCTCTTACCTGTAAAAACTGCTTTGTTTACATTTAGACAAACCCGCATATCTGAGAGAACACACTGAAAACCCCTAGCTTAAGCTGTGTCTTTCACCGTCTCACGCTCAGGGCTTGCAATGTGACACATGATGCTGGGGGTATTTTCTTAGGGCTTAAGTGGGGGAAACTGGATTTGAATCCTATGATTTCAGAAAATGCAAACCATAGAACCAGCGTTGTGCTTATTCTTTGTCTAGTTTAACTTTTTTGATACAAGCACGGGGAAACTGAGGTCCAGGATAGGGGAGACCCTGAGAACTGGAGAACGATTCCTATAGAGCTTAAATGTAGCCAGTTGATGTGGACCCTTGCGCCTTTCTCCCTTGTCTAGCCACCATGCTTTCTTTCTGCTCCTCCAAGCTCTCTCCTGGAATATTCTGGATCTTCCCGTGGTTCATTTCTTCTCATCACCATTCTCAAATCTAATATCTACCACACAGCGAGCTCTTCCTTCTAGGCATCAGCTACATCATGCTTCAATCTCTTCCAGGTTTGGCTAGTGGATCACTGTGTTTTTGTGGTCTTTTCAACATATGACAATCAACTTCATTATCAATTTTACTGGCCATAGGCACGCCAAGTCAGATGAGATGGCATCCTTCCCACATGTGTCTATGGACGTTTTTCCAGAGGCAATTCCAGTTTAAATCAGTGGACTGACTTAAGAAGACCCTTTCTCATGCATGCGGGTGAACATTATTCAGTCCACAGAGGGACCCTGGAGAGGAACAAAAGGAAGAAAGGGAGATTTTGTTTTCTCTCTCTTCTTGGTCGAGGACATTCAGCTTTTGGACACAAGGGCTGTTTTCTTTGTACATGGACAGAATTTTGGCACTGGTTTGTCTTATTCTCCAGTTTGCAGGTGGCTGGCTGTGGGGCTTCTCAACCTCCATAAATCTGGGAGGCCATACCCAAAATAAATTTCCATCCTTTAATTCTAAATATATCCTATTGGGACAAAGATACGTTGGCACAGGACGCTGTGGTTCGGCCTAAAGAAGCTTAACATTTTCCTTGGAAAGACCTGCTGGGGTTGCAGGAGTTATAAGTGACCAAGTCTATCTGAAACAGGCTTAAGCAAAAAGAGGTACATAAAGGAAGTACCTGGATATAGGAAAGAGGGATGAAGGAACAGTTTTTGGGGGGATTGGCAGGGAGTCTTTCTATATCTCTTAATTCAGGCTCCCTATGACTGGCTACATCAAATTTCTATTTGACCAGTTTGGCAAGAAATCCCCACCCCGACTCCTTATATTCAAATTAGAAGACCCACAAAGAAGTCTGACTAGTCCAGCTTATATCCCGTGTTCTTCCCTGAAGCCAATCATTTGTAGCTCATTTGAAGAGGTATCTCTGATTGGCCAGCTTGATAGGTGTGTGTAGTTGTTTATTGTCACTTTGCCATTGATTTTTTGCTTCCTGGGCTATTGATAAACCCAGTCCCCAACTGTCCTGGTGGCTGAGAACAGCTTTTAGGAACTCAAATTCTTGGATATTTCTTACCTGCCACCTGGGTAGCTTTAGGGAACCAAAGAAAGTTGTCCAGCCTTGAAATGGAAGTTATAAGTTAGGCTGATGTGTACAGAGGTGGGAGGAACAAGAGAGGGGAACATTATGAGTGCTTGTTGGTGCAAGGGTTCTGTGTATGTGTGTGTGTGTGTGTGTGTGTGTGTCCACACACATGCATGAATTCTTTGTGTATATGTGCAGAAATATACACACACACATATGAGCATGCTACAGACATATACACTGGGCATCGATGAGAAAAATAAAATCAAAGGACTGGATTGAAAATAAGACTTGAATGGCCTTGAACTGCCATGGGGAAATCTGTTGCCACATGAAAACCTGACATCAACAGAGCTGAAGCTTTGGCTGCCAGGCCTTCCCTTCTTCTAAACAAGTGTTATCTCAGAAGCCCATGAGGACGTCAGGTAGACCAACTTCCAGGTTCTGCCATAGTTCCCCCATTGCAACAAACCCACTGGAAGTGAGTTTCTTAACCCAGTAGCCCTTTAAATTAAAAAAAAATCCCTTTTCATTGCTGCTGGCCAAAGGCATTGTTATTAAAGTTTTGTGTGGAATCCTGCTTGCCACCCTTTAAACAACCAAAGATGCCATCTGGTTGAGAGAATGGATCCCTCCCAATTGAACGAGTGCAAGAGTTTCCGTAGTGATTTTCTTCAGGAATGACTTCTGTCTGCCATGTTTCTGTAGTTGGCACTCCACAGCTCAGAGAAATGGGCCAGACTCCCTCATTTGTGATGGCCTTTTCATCTTGTCTCTTGCTTCTGCGCTGAACCTAGCTGTGATGTTGGAGCCCACCCTTTCCCCTGCAGCCCATCAGGAACACTGAGATAGGAGGCCCCAAAACATGCAGTGCCCTTGACAACAAAGGTTCCCATGGATATGGACAGACCTTTACAATTCTTTTATTTTTCCCCCCTCACAAAGGACACAATTGCTATTGTTTGCAATATGTCTTTTTCTGACAGTCGAGAAGATGTGACGGATGAAATGGTTTGGAAGAGACTGGCTACTTCAAGCGGCTGAATAATAACACCATTTTTTTTTCTCTTGTGAGGTCTATCAAGTGTTCTGGCCAGGGGGAGGAAGAGGGGAGGGCAGGGACCTGGGTGCATGTTCGGCTGGATGAAGACATTCAGTGTCAGAACAGCAGTGTTGTCTTCTCACCTGAGGTATTGCCACAGGATGATGATGAGAGAGCTAGACAAACAGAGCCAGAGACAGAGGAGAGAGGGAACAGAAGAAAGGCAAGCTCTTGAAAGGCCATTTCAAGCGCCTGCTAAATCTACTCCCTCAAAGATATTAATGACTTTTTAGCACTGTTCCCTTACTCTGCATAGCGGACAAGATCATGTGCCATCTTTGAAGAATCCTGAACTCAAAAGATGGAAAGAAACTTTAGGATACTTGCACAGCAAACACACTTTAAAACAAAAGTTATTTATTTTATCAACAAAGCTAATAGGAGAAAAACAATCCCCCCCAACCCCTTCCATGATGCACTTGATTTTTTTTACCCTTGTGTGTGTGTTGTATATGTTATTTGATAGTGTCTCGTATCATATTGTTTATCCAAAGCTCTTTTGGCTGTACTGTTTGTGTCCTGGCTTCCGTGGTCCTTACCCGAATTGCCCAGGAGCTGCCAGAGATGGACAGCCTTTAGTGAGGGCTGGGCGTGTCTCAGAATCCTTGAATTTTGTCTTCAAGGTTAACAGCTTGCCCACCAGGGAATTCACCCTTCACTTTCTCTCTCCATCCCAGATTGTGTTCTGAGCCAGGGATAAGTCAGTGATGACATCTGGTTTTCATTATCTTTGTGCTGACAGGGAGATAATGAGTCAAATTGGCCCTGCTTATGAAATGAAGACCTAGAAGAGAATTATCATCAGACTCCTCAGTGGGGAGAGCTAGGAAAGGGGATTTAAATTGAAGTGATAAGTGCCAATTTGGTTGGCATTCAGGCAATCTGTCAGGTCTTGCTTCGTTTGCATGTCATCACTAAATGAGACAAAGCAGGTGACCAGTAAGCAGGGAGGAAGGTAAAATAAGGCTCGTGTACTATCATGATTCATCTCCCATAGTTTTCTGAGGCTCCAGGCCACACATCGAATGTGAATTGTTTTCCTTAGACCAGACAATAATCTTGCCTCGTAGCTGTGGCTTCGCATCTCTAGTTTGCAGGTAGCCAATTGAGTCCCCATGTAAGAGGATATGTCCCGCTCACATCTCTGGCTGCCACATCATTTCCCTCTTCACTTTTATGGCAGTTCCTCCTCTCTTCCTTCTACTTTGCTTAGCTGCTAGGGGAGATGAAGAAGGGCTAGATTTAATTTCTACATGGTTGGGGGGGGATGTGGAGTAGATTAAATTTCTTGGTGATCTTCCTCTCCTTTCTGCTGTGAACTTTAGTCCCTGTCACTTACCATTTGTGTGACCTCAGGGAAAAAGCATTTGATCTCTCTGAGCCTCATTCTAGCCATGGAGGTGATGATAATATCCATGTTACGTGGTTATTGTGAAGATTCAATATGCTGTATACATAAAATTGAGTCTGGCCCATAAGTAGTATGGGATGTTACTATTTTTATAAATCATTGCTGCCATTTGAAGAAAAACAAATACTGCAAGCAGTGATCTGGCTAGAAAAGAGGCTAGAAAAGAAGACATTTGTGACAAGAGCTAATCATTTGTTAGTGAAGTTGCCGGGCACAACAGTTGACTGGAAACGAACGATGTATGTGTCACTTCATAATCGAGAATGCTCTGAGATCAGATGCTTTTGACAGAAATGGCAAGTTCAGATATTTCAAATGATGATGTCATTTATTGCTATCTGGAACAGGAAACTCAGACAAGATTCCTTCTTCTGTGTAGGCTGATGCAGGGGATCAGAGGACCCAGAGTTTGCAATTTTGTTTCAGTGTCTCTCTTTTGTTTTGCCCCATGTTGGCTTTACCCATGGGCTAGCCACCAAGTGTATGTGGCAGTCCTGAACATTAGGGGATACAGACCAGATGACATCCCGAAATAAGAGACTGTTGAGAGGGTGAAACTTTTCCCAGAAATCCCTTGTTCGTGTTCATTGGTCAAAATAATGCCCCATGGTGAGCCTTGAGCCCATGAGCTGAATGGAATTCCTTCTACCTGAAGCAGGTCACTCTTGGAGCTGAGGGTGGGGTCAGTCCACTTAGGAAAGGTGTCCCAAGAGCTACATGATGCCATGAAGAAAGGAAGAAAAAGTGGATGTGGGGCAGGAAAACATCAACGTCTGCTTCCTGGAGGTTGTGCTATTATTATTAGTAGTAGTAGTGTTTTCTAACAGAGAAGAAAACTGAGGACTGAAAGGTGATGTAATTTCATAGCACTATCCAATCAAAAAGTGGAACACAGACCCACCCATGTCTGGGAATAAGATATATGTCATTTTGGGATCATGCCAGAGGTTCATGGTGTATGGAAAGAAGATCCCACCATTTCCTTGAGCATATGCTGTGGGCTAGACACTTTGCAGACCTATCATAAGAATCGTATTTGTGTATGTGTGTGTAGGTGTGTGGGGGTTGTGGGGTTTGTACTCAGCCTGGGTGCTGTCCTTGAACCCTTCAGCTCAAGGCTACTGCCCTACCCTTGAGCCAAGCCCCACTTCCCATTTTCTAGAGGTTAATTGGAGATAAGAGTCTCGGGTCCTTTTGTGCCTGGGATGGCTTTGAACCTTGATCCTCAGATCTCAGCCTCCTGAGTAGCTAGGATGACAGGCGTGAGCCACTGCAACCGGCTTCGTTTATTTTTTTAAATCAACCCAATGAACTAGGCATTTTAACTCCATTTAAAAGTGTTGCGAAGGTAAGTTGAGGTTCAGAAAAGGGTTATGGTTGGCTGGAGACCACTAAACTAACCAAGCAACAACACTAAAATAAACTTTGAACTCAAATGGGTCCAGCTCCAAAGCCCCAACTTTTTCCTATAATCTCCCCCCAAAATAGAATGTCCTTCTCACATCCCTCTATTTTGGGGATTCATATGAGGAAACATCCAACTTTTAATGAGGATCCTGTTGCATTTCAATTCAATGACCTAGTTTTTTTTTTTGGTAAGCATTTTTCTTTTAGAGACACTTTCAAAGCACATGCCCCAGTGAATTTTTTCCTTTTTTTTGTATTCAGAGTTCTGACCTTTCCTTCCCACCCACCTTTATGGAGAGATGTGAGGATTAAATATGGTAATTGGAATGTACCTTAGTCCTCATGGATAGCCAGGAGTATGAAAATGGCTCCACGCTGGCTTGGATGGGCGAGAAGAACTCTTTTTCTCCCTCCCTAAGCCACAAGTAAGGGGAGAAGTCAGGAGAGGATGACTACGTGACAGCTGGGACCCTGCCTGGGTCTTGAAGGGCATGACCTTGACAATCTCTCCCTGAGTCTTCTAAGATCTCTTCTAGTTCTAAGACAGGATTGGTGATTCTGATCGGTGGAGAGACACCTGACAAATTCCCAGATGACATATTCGTGTTTCATTTGCACTGATCAAAAGCAAAGATGATGATGGTTGGCAGGGAACAGCTTTCTGAGTGTGGGTTTCAAGTTGACCTGTGTCTGACTGTCAGCCTCAGATAACTTCTGTCGCGTTTCCTGGATTATAAATCGCTACGTGGTGCCTGCCAGAGGATTCCTGTTTCTTTGCATTCCTTCCCCTCCTCATAGTCTATACCAAATTATGATGGCTTAAGATCTTTGGGCTGTGAGTTACGCAGATTAGCAGAGACAAAAGGAGAAGATTTGTTATACATTACTTAGGTTCCAGAAGCACACGGGAACAGCCACACTTAAATTCCACGAGGACTTTTTTTTCTTCTAGCTATTAAATGAGATCTTCTCTGTGTGTCTGTTTTGTTCTTACCACTTTTAACTACTCCCTCCGTCCCCCATTGCTCTGATATGAGAAAAACATCAACTTGCCAGGACCTCCTCATTACATTAACAGGACCAGCCAGTCACATGGCAAGACTACTCTCTCCTTTTCCTCTCTTTCTCCTTATGTCTTCCTCCCCTTTCCCCTGACACCCCCAGTCTCTGTTTTTAGACAGGAGATCCATTAGCCTGACAAATGTTGCATTTCACTGTTGGTTAGAATGCAGACCAGTGTAGCCACTATCTAGGAAGTTAAAAAAAAACCCATAAAACTAAAGATACAACTATCCCTTGGCCCTGGACTAACACTCCTGGGCAGCTACCAGAATGAATGAAAGGTAGCGTACAGCTGCACACACCTGTTTACTGTGGACCTTTCAAAGCCATCATGTTATTTGTGGGAAAATGGAAGGAACTGAAAGGCCACCACTTTAAAATTGGACTCACCAAGGTTGCTATCCTATCTTGGGAAGGAAGAAGGAAGGCCAATTGGAGGTGATGAGTCTACATAACAGACTTAATAGTTGAGACAACTACACATAGTGTGTACTCAGTTTACCTTCTATGTAGGTTCAAAACAACGTAAGTCTTTTGTGCAAATAATGTATAGAAATCACTAATAAGGGGGTGAGTTGCTTAAACACCCCCTTCTGAGATTTCCTAACCCACACAACAGAGCTAAGAACCAATGACAGTTTGCTTACTCCAGATTGTAACTCTGTAAAAATCACCCAGCACTCTTCAGACTTCGATCGTCCTTAAAAAAAAAATGCATCAACATTCCTTATCCAATCCTACCCACTTCCCTTTAAATCAACACACAGAAAGGAGTTGATCAGGGACCGGGAGTTTGGCCTAGTGGTTAAAGTGCTTGCCTGGCATTTGCGAAGACCGGGGTTCGATTCCTCGGTACCACATACATAGAAAAAAACTGGAAGTGGTGCTGAGGCTCAAGTGGTAGAGCTCTAGCCTTGAGAAAGTCCAAGGACAGTGCTCAGGCCCTGAGCTCAAGCCCAGGGCTGGCAAAAAAAAAGGAGTTGATCAGGAGAAATAAAACCTGTGAAATCATGATTTTCACTTGCTAATTATATTTTCCCTAAAATGCATTAAGAGGATGATTTTTTTTTTACTCTCACACTACCCAGACACATCTTACATGTCTCCTGTGGCCTCTGTTATCACACTTTGGTGATACTTTTTTCAATACTTGTGAGGGAGCTTTATAAGTTCAGTGTTATACAAATTCAATGGGCTCTCATCATTTTTTACCTGGGCAGAGCAGTTGCTGTAACTACCTAGAAAACAAGGGAACAATGACAGCAGAGTGGCTTTCCCAGGGGAGATTTCTCTGCTCTTGAAGTTTGTCTGTATATCAGGAACAGCCTCTTGAACCTGTTACCCCGTTGTCTCAGGACTTTATAGTTTCCAGGATGCTCTGATAGTACCTCCAGTGCGAGATGGTGGATTAGAAGAATGTAGGGAATTGGAGCGAGAGTGCGCTTGACTCTTAACAAGACCTGTCTGAGTTTTTATTATTGTTCTCCTAATGATCAGAAAACAGGAATTAGTCCAGAAGCGTCCTGTCCATGGTTCTGACAATCGCTTCTCCTGCAAAGTGGGGGTGGGAGAGATAATGTCATTTCAGAGCCTCATCTGTGCGTGCCTTCCCTGCCAGCCTGTGGGCCTAAGGCTGTGTCTTCTTGATAAGAGGTCCAGACAGCTGCTTCATACTTTAAATTGGTGGTTCTTTGTCCTGTGTGCTATGACAAAAGGATTGGGAGTAGGCATAAAAGGAGATGCCATCATGTGTGTGCATGTGTGTCTGTGTGTGTATGTGCACATGTGTGTATGTGCACATGCATTGCTGGTCCTGGGGCTTGAACTCAGGGCCTGGGTACTGTCTCAGAACTTTTTTTTTAATAGGACCTGAGGCTTGAACTCTGGGCCTGGGTATTGTCCCTGAGCTCTTCAGCTCAAGGCTACTGCACTACCCCTTCAGCCACAGACCAGCTTTGAACTGCAATCCTCACGCTCAACCTCATAAGTAGCTAGGATTACGCCACACCTGTCTATCTCTGAACTTTTTGCTCAATACTTGTGCCCTATTACTTGAGTCACTTCTGGCTTTTTGGTGTGAAATTGGAGATGAGAGTCTCCGGGAGACAGGTGCCCGTGGCTCACGCCTGTAATTCCTAGCTACTCAGGAGGCTGAGATCTGAGGATCAAGGTTCAAAGCCAGCCCAGGCACAAAAGGATCTGAGGCTCTTCCCTCCAATTAATCTCTTGAAAATGGGAAATGGGGCTGAGCTCAAGGGTAGGGTGGTAGCCTTGAGCTGAAGAGCTCAGGGATAGCACCCAGGCCAAGTTCAAGCCCCATGGCCCACAAAAAAAAAGAGTCCTATGGGCTTGGAACTGATAATCATACCTCATTTTCCTGAGTAGCTAAGATTATATAAGTGAGTCACCAGTGCCTGGTCTTATTATTTAGAATGAAATCCTGTCTTAATTGAGATGTGTAACTCTAGGACAGTTCTCCATAATCCCTGTTTCCCCGTCTGTGTGATCACAGCTCTGAGCACAATGGCTCTTTGCTCTCAGTGTGAGAATTCAATGGAGCAATGGTGAGATCTTAGAACAGCGCAAGACGCACGGACAATGCTGGTCCCATCTGCTAATTATAAAACGTATCAATGCTCTACTGTCTCTTCAGGCCTTCTGTCCTCTGAATGGAAAGTCTATTCTCTTCATCCTCAATAGCAACCCTGCTGTTCACCTGTTTAGGTCCAGAATGAACCTTGCCTTTCTCTTTACCTCTCATACGAAGTCAGTGGTGTCACATTCCTCTGCCTCTAGGATATCATCAGGCCCTGGACCGTGGGTATTATTAACATGGAGAACAAGAGCTGTACCCTACATGCTGAGAATTGATTTTAAGTGATGGGGGATCAGCACGAGAGATGATACTTCCAAGCAAGGAATTGCTTTATCTCCATCAGTCTACTCTCCCTGCAGCTTTTATTATAAGATCGGCCTAGACTAGGTTAATATGGCTTTCAAGATAATAAAGAGGAAGAATCAGAATCCGTCTAGTCTCATTACACCGAAACCCTCGCTCGCCTGATATTTAGATACATAGAAATCACCGTGAAGGTGGACAAGTCAAGCAAGGTGAAAGGAGCAGGAATGAGGCTTCCCCTGACTGGTTCCGGAAGCAAATGGGGTGGATGTCAGGAATAATGCAGTTTTGCTAAGGTGTCTACAGATGACCAAATCCCAGGGAAGGGGGCTGGCTGGCTGGGGAGGGGGGAGAAGGAAAGAGTGATGGAGGACAAATAATATCATGATGCCTATGTGTGCAGAGAGCATAAGGAAACTTACCGGAAGAGCTGTTTACTCGAGGGGTGGAGGAGAGGGGAATGGGAAGGAGCGAGAGCAAGAGATGAGGTTAATCTGGCTACATTGCCATGTGTGCCCTTAAGAGTCAACCTGGGGAGAGCCCTTTGCCCGATTAAAACATGCTGAAGAAAAACAATCACCATAAAGCAAAGCAGGCCAGGTTTGGGAGCAGATAAGCACTAGCCGTGGAGGGGTAAAAATGGGTGAGTCACTGATTCCATAAGAGGGAGTTATTGCTCGAGCTTCGTATTTATTTGTAAAATCTTTTATGCACCTATCTGATAGATAGAAGCTTCCACTAAGGAAGATTTGTTTGGGTTTTGGGGACAAGTGATATTTTAGTGACTCCTCTTAATGGTTATAGGAGAAAGTCTGCTAAAGGTAAAATGTTAACATACAGAATGCTGAAGAGCTAAATGGCAAAGGATTGTATACACCAAACTCGGTGCCAGGCCTGTGCTATTATGAAACACTCACACGAATACCAAACCACCACCAAATGCTACTACCACAACCCTGAGGGCTCTCCCAGAGACCGGCAAGATACTTGGTAGTTTTTCAACTTCCGTAGGTGATTTCACTGTGAGGTCATTGTAGAGAGCCCCTGAAGGGGGCAGACTTCATCCCCTCAGGAAGGTGAAGAGAAGCCAGGAGCCAGTGACTCATGCCTGTAATCCCAGCTACTCAGGAGGCTGAGATCTGAGGGCCACAGTTCAAAGCCACCCTCGCTAGAAAAGTCTGTGACACTCTCTCCAAGGAATGAGCCCAAAGCCAGAAGTGAAAGAGTGGGTCAGGTGGTAGAGTGTCAGCCTTGAGCAATGAAACTAAAGGAGAACTCAAAGCCCTAAGTTCTACCTAAGTGTGACCCAGGGTGTTCGATAGACCCACAGAGAGAGAGATGGGTGTGGTGCAGGGGGTTTAGAGAGTGTAGAACTCCATCATCCTTCCGAAGATGAAGGACTGGTCAAAATCATTTGGAAAAAGTCGGGATCTGCGCAGGTTTTCTTTTTAAACACCAACATGGCCACTGAAGTAGATAATTTGAGGGAGAAGGAAATTAGCATGCTGTGTGCTTTCTCAGAGAAAGGTCTAGAAGATGCTAGAAATTTCGTATGTAGTGACGACTGGATACGAGCACCCTGTGTACAGGAAGGTCAACCTCCCCTGACCTAACCTGCTGTGGTTAACCTAACTGTGCCTGACTGATGAGAACGAGTCCTTATTCTACTCTCTGTTGGCTAGCTATTTGGAGAAGTCTTGGGTTCTTTTCTGCCACTTATGTCCCACTGTTGGGACCCTTCAAAGACTTGACTTGCATTTGTGATGTGTTCTTTGTAAGAAAGATAACATTTTGAGAAACTGCAAAGGGAAACTGAGCCCCCACCCCCACCCGTTTGTTTGGTGCAAAGCGTATTTGCTTTGATAGAAATATATCACCCCGAAAGAATGTGTTTGGAACCTTAATCTCTTAGGCAACAGAGGCAGAAGGAAGGGTCTGGGGTGTGTGTGGGGGGGGGCTCAGTTCCCAAGAGACAATGGGGGATCTCAGTATCTTCCTGCCACCCACGGTGAGCTCCCTAGGAAAGGATGACATGTCTGGAGTTCATCCATCTTTCCTTACCCATTCCCCCCTCTCCTTCTGCCATCCCACCTTCTGCCATGAGATCCTGCAGGGTGAAGACCCCTGATCCTTACTCTTCCCTGGGGGAGTTTGCAAGCTCCAGAACCGCAAGAAGTAAATTCATGCTCACCATACATCACCCAGTCTGTGGTATTCCCTTAAGGCTGTGCGAAACAGACCCACGGTGGTGTTCTGGGGTGCCGCTCATAGAATGAGGGATGAAAGATGCCACTGTGGAAATGCAAAGGGTGCAGAGTGGGGGCCGTGAAGCAGCTAAGTCCCTGTTTCTGCCATGATAGGTGAGGTGAGCTGGGCAGGAAGATATTAGCAGCTCAGCTGGCCTGGCAGGTGATGGAAGCGGATGAGTCTCAGTCAACTGCTCTGGGCTGAAATGCAGGGAGGGGAAACCAGCTAGACTGATGGAGAGGGAAGAGAGCCAAAAGCAGAATAGGGGATTTTCTTTTCCTACCTCATTTGGGGTCCAGAGGCACACTGTAGGTAGGTCAAGTTACTGTAACACAGAGGGCATCTTGAGCCAGCTTTGTGGCTGGTGAGGGATGGAAAGAGCTGGGGTGTTGTGGAGTCCTGGAGATTTGGGTGTTGTCTAAAACTGAGGAGGATTACTGTTGCAGAGGCAACAGCTGCCTATGGTGGATGGACTGCAGGCAGCGGGAGGGGTTCTAGAATCATCATTGGTCTAGTTACGAAAAGCAGCCATGTTAATAATGCCATTTCTGTAGAGAGAGAAGCAGGACCTGGCTATCTTACTCAGCCTCTCCCAGTTAGGGCAGGAGAAAATGAAAGCAGGCATCAAATCCAGGCTGTCCACTTCCAGAGATCTGGCCTAGATAGCTAGCCTGTGTTGGAACACATGTTTTGCACCTCTTTGTTTTTGTTTCTTTGTTTGGAAGGGATGATGCTGGGATTTGAACCCAGGGACTTATGCATGCAAAATAACACACTCTACCACTGGGCTATACCTGCAGCTTCCTCTGCCCCCTTTTTATTCTTTCATGGCTGACTGGAGAGGCTAGCTTTGAGCTTTGATGCCAAGGTCGTTGTCATCATCCAGACGATGCTGTCTCATACATGGGTTTCTTGTTCAAGGTCACATCCTCAAGTTCAAGGCAGGTTCTGCAAATATTTGCATGCACTTTGCATGGTATGCTTACCCTGCCACCCTGGTCCGATCTCAAATTCCTGCTCGCTGCAGCTGATTCGGTGCCAGGGAGGGTCAAATGCACGAAATTCTGGAGATCCTAGGAGAAATCCCACGTTTCCTCTCGGCTTTTACATCAATTACGTCCTCCATAATGAATTGCTCATCAGCTTCTGCCGAAGCTGGAAGTGATTGCCTCAGCAGGTAGCAATCATTTTATGCCAATTGCCACAATTATCAATCCCGTCAGGATGATTGGGACACAGCAATAGGGACCAGATGAGTGCAAGAGTTAGTGAGTTTGTTTTGGTTTTGTTTTTTAAGACATGGACTAATCTTAAAAACTTGGCCAATGAGAAATTATGGCTTTCCCAAGATGAAGATTTCTTAGCATCGGGGGAGTGATTAGAAAGTGCATCCATTTCTGAGTCTCTCATATAAGGAATTGAATGTATTCTATACATAGAAAAGGTTGGATGGCTCTGAAACATCCTATGGGTTCAATCTTTCTTCTTCCCATCCACAAACATACTGACACATGCACTTCTCTGACTGGTGTGTTGAATTTGAAATAACTATTCATTAGATGGCATTAGAAATATATATTTCCCCACCCCCAAGAAAATAATTTGACACCAGATGCATAAAAACATTGAAGATTCATGTACTGTTTTTCTGTGTCATTTCTGTTTTGGAAGTTTATCCTAAGGGGGAATAAAAAAGATGTCAAGAAAGATTTGAGTATGCAGTGTTATCTCGCATAGCAAATATTAGAAAACACTTCAAAGTTCAATAAGAGCAGAATAGTTAAATAAATTATGGCTCATTAAATGATGGCATATTATGCAGCCATTAAAAGTCATGTTTTTGAAGAGTAGTTAATGACACATGAAAAATGTTCATTATAGAATGTCAAGTGGATGAAAAACAAACAGAGTAAGTAATTAAGCATCCATTATGTAACCCTGAAAGGTGAATATTTTTATCTCCATATTATAGAAAAGAAAACAGAGGCTCAGAGAGTCTAGGTGAGTGTGTGTGTGTTTATGTACGTGTACGTGAACGTGTGTGTGTGTGTGTGTGTGTGTGTGTGTGTGTGTACATACATGGAAGGGGCAGATTTATATTGGATTGAAAAGCACAGAATTACTAAGCATGAATGTAATACTGAGTATGATGGGGCATACCTGTAATCCCAGCACTAGAGAAGCTAGAACAAGAGGATCACAAGTTCAAGGACAGCCAGGGATATAGAACACGTACAAACAAACAGAAAAGACTATTTTTCTATTTATTTGTAATGGTAATTTCCACCATCAGTATGCATTATATTTGCAATTATTAAAAAAGAATAAATATCATTAAAAGAAATACTGCAACAGAATCTTTCCTATATGAAATGAGATAAATCCCTTCAGTCCTAGCCTAATGATATCCTGTCTTGAACACAACCTGCTTGGTTACTCCTGCTTCTGTTCAGGGCTGATTTGGGCACGGTCTCAGACCTGCCCTGAACTGGGGCCCAAACTCCCTCCAACTGTCTCTTCCCACTATGACTCCTTGTCGCACAAGGAATCACCTGGAAGACAGCCACACCTACCGGGCACTGGTGGCTCACACCTGTGATCCTAGCTACTCAGGAGGCAGAGATCTGTGGATCGTGGTTCAAAGGCAGCCCAGGTAGAAAAGCCCCTATGAGACTCATATCTCCAACTAACCACTCAAAAACTAGAAGTGGTGCTGTGGCTGGAGGGGTAGAATGCTAGTTTTGAGCACAAAGAGGCTTAGGGACAGCTCCCAGACCCTGAATCAGGATGAGACTGGGGACTCTGTACCTGCAACTTCAACTACAAGAAAGAAAACAAGCAGAACAATGCTTAACCCAGCAAGAGGTTATACAGCACAGATATCTGGAGACAGAAAAATCTCTCTAATCATCTCAGGTCGACAACCTTCTAATGGGATCCTGACTGTGTTCCTTCCCATTTTGGTGACCTTGACCTTGGGGAAATTACTTTCTCTGCTTGCTTCATTGTTCTCGAGTCTCCAATGGAACAACAATAACAGTGGTTTCGATGATAAATACTGTTATTATGGTTGAATCTACTTGATAGACCAACAGTGTGTGTGTGGGGGGGGGAGAGCTTGGCTGAAATGTGAATATGAAATGATTGCTCAAGCTTCATGTTTGAAATGGCTATAGGTCCTACATAATCTATTCTATCCCCAGCAGCTCCCTGGCCTTAGTTTATAGGCCCTCCTCTCTTCTTACCTGGCCACCCTCCTCTTCGCTTTTTCCAATACAGGTAGCACAAGGGCCTTGAATTGGTCCCTCTCTAGACCTGGTTATTCATACGTCTATTTCTGTCATGTCCTTTCCTATGAGAGCATCCAATTGAAAATTTCTACCATTCCTCCCTTCTCATCACACTGGTTAATAAACAACTGTTGGGTAAGTGCATAGATAGATGGGTGGGTGGATGATGGACAGATGCGTGTGTGGATAGATGGGTTGCTGCATGGATGGATCCATGCATGCATGTATTGATGATACATGGATGGATGGTTGAATGGCTAAATGAATGATGGATACATCAATGGATGCGTGAGTGCATGGATGAGTGGTTCTACAGAGCATGAGTTAAATGCCTTTTCCTAAGACACATGGGTCGAGGCTCTCTGGACAGTACAGAGACTAGAGGGTGGTAGATGGGTAACAACAGACTGAACAGACGGTATTTACTACTTTCACCAGAAGTGCCCCTTCATCTCCTGGTCTAGTAAAGTTCCTGAAGAAGTAAAGCCACAGGCTTGCCTCTCTGTCTTTTCTAGGTTTCCTAGTGTTCCTCAGGAAACAGCAGTACTGGTTAGGAAGTATGGTGTTGAGTGCTTTGTAACACTCCTCTATAACCCCAGGTTGCTGTGGATGGGGTCAGTAAGAAAGGAGAAAGCACAGAGAAAGGTATGGTTCTCAAAAGAGAGAGGACCAGGCAGCAGACAAAGAAGTGGAGACAACCTGCTTGAGTATCACCTTATGAAAAGCAAAAATCTTACTATATGAATGTGCAAACTTTACAAACCTCAGTCGCTTTCCACCACCAAGGCAGAGTTACAGTCACGGCAGAGTAAACTATCATTGCATGGCGAAATGGCCATTTCTAGTTCCCAGAGAATTGGTGGCCCATAGGTTTTTTTTTTCATAACCCAGTTCAAATCCCTGTTTCTTACTTCTCCTGTTTTACTGGTTATTTTTCCCCCTCATGGGCAAAGATCTCCCTCGGTGGCGATAATTTCCATAATCTTGTCACCTTAATTGCTGCTGTCACTGTAAAGAATTGAAATTAATTTTGATTTCTTTTTGTTTCTGCTTAGCACTTCGAATGTGACTAATAGGATTATTTTTGGCATTGGCTTGGAGCAGGGTTTCCAGGAGTTTGAAGAGCAACCTTGGCCTGCACTTTTCCTCAGGGACCACTTTCTGTTCAGAGTCCCTCCAGTCTCTGGAAAAATCTCAGGGAAGAGGGTCATTTGGTTTGTGATCATGTTGGCCATGGCATATACATGGAGCAAGCTTTGCACCATGATGTCTGTAGTGGATATTGTTTAAATGGCTACTTTTTAATTTCCTACACATCGACTCCATTCCTGTTCTGCTATGAAACTACCAGATTCTCACAGACTGTCCTTGACCTGACCTTGTGTGCTTGTATGATAGGGTTCTAGCCAGTTTCCTTCTTCGTTATTTATCTATATTCTGATTATGTAATTATATTGCTTGTCACCATTTATCATTGCATATGTCTCTGTTGACCCATTTATTCTCTGCCTCTTCCCATTGATTTTAAAGACCATAGCAGTAAAGACTACCTTTGCTGCATCTTTTTAACCAATGGATCTTTTGTATCTGCCACTGTGCCAGGCACATGGTAGGCTGACACCATACATATATTTGATAAATAAACAACTAGTAGACTACACAGACAAGACACTGCCTTGAAGTCATTCTAGTAGCTTGTCTCTGCCTTCCTGGGACAGAGCACTTCCTGCACAGGCCTATTTGAGCACCCTGTGCAGGTCAGAATGTGACAGCCACATACCATGTGGCTCAGCCAGGACCTGGAAAGTCCAAGAATTATGGGGCTTAGTCAGCTGGAGTCTTCTGCTGTGTGCTCAAATGCTAGCTTGCTTCGCAGTGGTTTGGAGAGAAGAATCTGACAGACCACCTGTAGGAATATAACCTACAACTCTTCCCTTGTGCACGAAGTATTGCTAAGTGTACCCTTAGTTCATTTATTCCTCTCCCATCTTTCTACATTCTCTGTCAACATCAACCTATCATTTACCAATCAATCTACATCCAGGACTCTAACTATATCTAATCTGTCCATTCTGTCAGCAAGTACTTTGAAGATCCTGTATTATGTGCCAGACATCTTTCCAGGTATTTGAATGCAATGATAAAGAAAACAGATGAGTCCTATCCCTAAGGAAGCTGCTGATAAGTAGCAGGCAAGGAATTGGTAAGGAGTCTAAAGCCATATAATTACAAAGGCAGTGCCATGGATACGAACACACTCACACTTGCCCCGCCCATCAGTTCTCTTCCATGACCTTCATCATCCTCAAACACCTGAACCTCCCTCACCATCTCATTTCCCCTCCTCCTTATCATCTCATGGTTTGTTCCGTCCTTCCATCCATTTTTTTTTACCTGATGGACTTCTGTTGTTTCTGTCTCTCTGTCGAGCTCAGGGGGTTTTGTTGTTGTTGTTGTTTTTCCTCCTTCAAATCCAAAATGATTTCTCACCTCCTGCGCTGAATCACGGGTTCTGGGGCTAGCCTGAGCATTGCAGGATATGGAGGAGTGTCCTGGCCTATGCCCAGTAGATGACAGTAGCACCTCTCTTCACTGCTACTTTTTAGAAAGTAAAAGTCATTTGAAAGAATTTCCGAATATTTCCTGGGTGGGAAAAATGCGCGCTTGGTTGAGAACCACAGCTTGGAAGGAAGGGGGTGGGGCTTGACTTGTCATTGGAAGGTGAAGTTGCCCCACTTAGACAGCCTCCACTGTCAGTCAACCTTCACCCCTTCCTCCAGCCAATGGTTGGCTGCCATTAAAATTCCCCCTCCGAGGAACACTGGACTGATTGCAGGAGTTCCACCCTGTTGCAGGTTTCCCATGAGACCAACCTAGCTTTCCACAAGCTTCCTAAAGCTGCATTTCCTGAGCCTAATTCTTTCACTTCTTTGGTTCTTGTAAGAGCTGTCCTACATTCTTCCAGTGAGCTCCCCAATTTTTGTGATTTATCACCAAAGGATCCTAACTTGCACATCCTCCTACTCACTTTCCAATTTTTAGGGTTCCAGTAGTAACATTGCCACCTCATCTTCATTTGTCTCTCCTTCCTTCCTCTCTCCCTGTCTCTGTCTGTCTCTGTCTCTCTCTCTGTTTCTCTGTCTCTCTGTCTCTCTCTTTCTCTGTGTGCTGCACCGTGAATATCTTCTCCACCTCGCCCACCCACCTGGTTCTCTATCCTTCAAGACCCAGGGCTAATAATACTGTATGAATATTCCAGACACCCTTGTTTTTCTTCCACATGGCTGCATGCCTTGACTGTCCTATGTATTCTAATTCACACGGGGCTGTGTTTGTTTGCATGTTTGTCTTGCTGCTGTGGCGTGATCTGCTTTGGGGGTGCTCAGAGCACCCGGCTCCTTCTCTAGTCATTTCTCTTTGCATGGATGAGTAGGTGGATGGACGCACTGACCCCGAGCAAGGACAGAAGGTTTGAGAATTGTCCGTCTTCAGGACTGAGAGCAATTGTGCTGACTTGTCCCAGAATAAACCTTTCGTAGGTCTTGTGCTCATATGTTCAAAGTGCCTAGGGCCAAAATCAAAGAGTTATTTCTCCAGATGCACAGAGGACAAATAGCATAAAGTCACTGTGACCTCTGAGATCCTGCTTTCTTCAAAAGTAACATGGCTTTTTCCCCCCTGCTTGATTATAAAAGCAGTACAAATAAATTGTGGAAAAGTTATATAATAAGAGCAGGCCAAGAAGGAGAAAATAAGGATGGTGTATAACCCCAGCTTGTAGAGTTACTTTCATACACTTTTTGTTACAAATTATCTCCCATTTGATCCTAAATAATGCTCCTTTTCAGCCAGGCAGGGTATGATCTTTGCTACTTAGGAGTGAGAAATAGGAGGATTGTGGTTTGAGGCCAGCCCTGGGGAGGAGGAGGGGAGAGTCTGAGCCTTTATCTCAAGTGGCTGAATTCAATGGTACATGCCAATTATCCTGGCCACAGGGGAAGCACAGATAGAAAGATCACAGTCCAGGCTGCTACAAGGCAGAAAGCAGGCCTTTATCTTCAAAGATAACCCATGCAAAAAGGGCTGGTGGCCTGACTCAAGTGCAATGCGTTCACATAGCAAGTGTGAACCCTGTGTGTGTGTGTTGCCCATTCACTTGTGGATGTTTTTGTTTCAATGTTGTTACTGCTCCCGTGAAAGAATTTTTTTTTTTAGGTGTCCTAATCGTTCCCTTTCAAATGCATAGACACATGTCGCCCCAGTGGTTTTGTAACTTCTCACTTTTGGAATATACTTAGGATTTCCAATCTTCCTTTGCTCTCTAAGGAGGCAGTTACATCTCAGAGAAGCAAAGGTCATTTTCTTCTTAGTCCCTTATTTAGCAGAACCCTTCAAGTTGAGCAAAATAGCCATACTGTGCATGATAACAGGGGCTAAGACCATCTATTCCTATGCTGATAGCCACTGTTTGGAGATATTATAAAGTTATACTGAGGCAAGTGGGTTTTGTGCTGATTTAATCAGTAATGAGCAGTGGTTTTATTTAATAAATTTTACTGCTGGTTATCGAGGTGGCTGGGTCGAGGTGGTTGTCATGAGCCACTTAGAAATGCAGTGGGTGAGAAGAAAAATAAACCCTCCCTCCTCAAACTTAACGCTGTAGGAGAAAAGTGTGAGCCCAGTGTGGCATTTTAGTCTTTCTAGGTAAGCCATCTTGTTGTGTGCTGTCTTGTTGTAGCTTGCTACACCCAGCTATGTGGAACAAACTTTTGGATTTGCCCTTGAAATTCTAGAACAGTTATGGGATTATTTCTAACGATTGGCATTCATGGTCTCTATTCAAATGATGAATTTGGATCATCCAGAAATGTGGAAGGTATTTTTCCATTTTATCTCTCTGATTTTGTCCTATTTTTTTTAAAGGGTTGCTTTTTAGAAACACCAGTTGGCGGCATGCTGAATCTCTAAATTTGGTTCCCCACATCTTCTGTTTTATTGATGATGATTTTGTGTCATTGTTCTTTGACTGTCTTCTGAGCAAGGTTTTTGCATTGGTCCTGCACAGCATTGGTTTTAGACCCCATGGTTTCCCATTGTGTTTAACGGATAATTCCATTTTGCTCTTAAATTTTTGTATTTCCAGTGTTTTTTCTTCTCTGCCTTTTATACATTTTTAGTCAGTCTCTTTTTAAACAAATAATAGTTATATGTTTTTATTGCCTGGCATGTATTTATTTTCCTCCATCAAATATTCCTCAATCCCTCTGGGATTCCCACAGTGATATATATTTACCCTAGAAAATTAGAAAAGAAAATATGGGTAAGAAAGAATATGTAAATGACCATTATTCCATTAACTCTCAAAAAAATCCCCATCACAGTTAATATAATGAAATGTTTCCTTTCAGCTAAAATTTGCATTTCTTTTTCTTTAATCTTTTAAAGCAAAACTGAGGTGTCTTTAGCATGTACTGCTACAATTAACTTTTAACTTTGAAACAATTATAGGCTTGTAAGAAGTTTGAAAAAAAGAAAAAAAAAGACGTCTCTCGTGCCCTTGGCTCAGTTTTTTCACTGTGCCATTGAATATAACCTTGACACAACCTCAACACCAAGAAATTTACATTGGTTGTGTAAAATAAGGTTTCCCTGGTCACAGATTTGATTGATTGAGCATTGACCATCATTTAGCATGAGCTCCTTGGTGCATGGAAGTGTGTGTGTGTGTGTGTGTGTGTGTGTGTGTGTGTGTGTGTGTGTGTGAGAGAGAGAGAGAGAGAGAGAGAGAGAGAGAGAGAGAGAGAGAGAGAGAGAGAGAGAGAGAGAGAAAGAAACAGGGGGTGGGAGAAAAAGAGAGACAGAGAGAGGGAGAGAGGAAGAGAGAGAGAGAGAGAGAGAGAGAGAGAGAGAGAGAGAGAGAGAGAGAGAGAGAGAGAGAGAGAGAGAGAGAGAGAGATTATCTGTAGTTTTATCTGACACATACAGGCATGGGCCAGACAAAACCCAAATACAGAAATCAACACCCTGGTGTTGCCCCAGTCCTCACAACCTCTACTCCATCTGCAGGCTCTGGAACACTCCAATTTGCTTCTCTTTAGTCTTGCCATTGGCCAATCATAAGGCATAAAGCCTTGGTTAGACAGAAGGAGTAAGCATGAATTATTTATTATTCATTTTGGAGATCTGTTACAGAACCTGGTGAAATAGCTAATACTTGAGCATAGGTATATTTCCAGATCACTGAGAGTACATTTGCAAATGCTCTCACAAAAACTCCCTGAACACTTTTGAGACAACTCCTCTATTAATTAGCTTGACTTAGTCATCCAACGCTCATACCATTTTGTACCCCATAAGTGCATATGTAACTATAATTTTCAAAAAGGTATATAAACAGAATCATACAGCATGTACAAAGCTGATAGTCTAGTGTAGGGTCTGCTGCCCACTATCTAGCTACTCAATAGGCATCGGTTGGGAAGATTATATATAGTTCAATGCTGGCCCTGCAGGAAGTTTAAGACATCGTCTTGACAAAGATAGTAATGGTGGTACACATTTGTCAACCTGGGAAGTATAGATAGAAAGATGGCAAAAAAAAGTGAGCCCTTATCTTAAAAACAACAACAAAAAAAGGGCATGGTTCAAGTAGTATGCCATTTGCATAGCATATTGAAAGGCCCTGAGTTCAAACCCTAGAGAAAATGGGAGGGGCTGAAGGGAGGAGGAGAGAGGGGAGAAGGGAGGTGAAGAGGGATGGTGGAGAAAGGGGAGAAGAGGAAAGGGAAGGAAAGAGAGAAGAAAGGAAGGAATTAAGCTATTGTGAACATTCATGCATAGATTGAGATTCTGCATTATATATTGTTTTTTAAAAGCCCTCATTTTCAAAATTGGTACTTGAAGTGTTTCTCCAGGTCATTGTTGAGTTTTTGGAAACAGTTTTAATGACTGCATAGTATTCTACCATATGAAGGTAGTTCCATGTATTTAACCACTTCTCAACAAGTTCATGTTTCTTTGAGTTTTATTGACAGCCTACCAACTGCTTTTTAGAGTTTTTCCTCCTCTTTCTCATCATAAATCTTTTGAAAATATGTGCACTTTCCATGTAATTTTAGTGCAACGGCACATTTCAAGTACGGTAAGAAATTATTTTCCTATATCCCAGATTGTTGGATTTTAATTCCTCTTTAATTCTCTTGGAAATGGAAACAGGGTCAGGCAAGGCTTGATGTTTGCCAATTGACACTATGGGTGGGTTTTCCTGGCTTTCCCCATTGAGCCTGGGAGTCTTGGTGAATCTTCATCACCACCTAAGGGAGGGCTGATGAACCCGCCTGGCTGCTGTCCAGAGTGCTGAAACCTGCCGGCTATAGCTAAGCGTGGGCAGAGTCCAGCTCTTTGTCTCCCTGACATGAAAGTGAAAATGTATCCATGAATTTGTTACAACCATGGATTCCTTAGCATGGCATTTCCAAACAGCACATTCAACATGAGCCAAAGGACAAAATTTCTACTGCTCCAAACTGCTGCTCTGTGTGTGTGTGTGTGCGTGTGTGTGTGTGTGTGGCACACCCTGTATCCTGAACTACCCTTCCCCCCACTTTCCAGCTCACATCTTCTTTGCAACAAGGTCCCACTGTTCATTCCTTCTTCAGTCACAACTCTGGCTATCCCAGCCACCAAGTGGCTCTAATAAAGCAGCTGCATTGTGGAGAAGAGGTCAGTGGGGAAGTCAGTACTTCATTAGAACCTACTTCCTCCACACCAGAGCCACACAGATCTCAGCTCTCAGGGCTTTCCCTCTCCACCCCCCTGCCCTGCCCTTCTTCACCTTCCTGTTCTGTCTCTGGTGGACAAGAAAGAATTCCTTGCTGGTGATTTCTTCAGAAGTCTGTGTGGGTGGGGCTCTTGCCAGCTTTGCATCTTGATGTGGCTCGGAGTGATTTTCACAGGGATGGGGTGTTCTACGAATCAGATGCTTCTCGCTTTCCCTCCTTGCTACCTAGAAGTCTGCAATAGTTTTGTGATCTCAAAATTTTCTGCAATACTTCACTGCTTGAAAAACACTTCTGTGCATTATCTCAGCTCATTCATCCCATGTTTGAGTACTGGTTATATAGGCCAGGCTCTGAGAATAACATAGCCCCTTCCCTTTGCTTTGCCTTAGAATTTGCCAATGACTTCACACAATATTTAGCATAAAACTTCCATCACATTCCTAGTTCACTCCCCCCTCCACCACAGTTTCCATGTCCTATCCATACCCCCCACCCCCACACTTCTCTTATAGAGCCCACTACCCACTTCCATCCAGAGAGAGTAGTTATTACCCTGGAACCTGCTTATGACTTTGGTCTGAGATGTTCTTTCTACATGGTCCTATAGCTTACTGCTTCTTGTCTTTCTAACCTCAGCTTCCACGTCCTCTCCTACCAAGATCAAATATTGGCAACAAAAGCACTCCCCCCAACAACCCCTGAGCCCCAAACCAAATCATTGCTCATAGCTGCAGTCTGTAACTAGACTAGGAATGAGCAAGGCCTCCACCAGGACTCAGGTTAGACATTGTGAACACAGTGGCACCAAGCTTTCACATCCCTTGGTTTCTTGCTGTGTTCTTTCTCCTATCTGCCAATCTTCAAGTTGACAAGACCTTGCCAAGAGATGGGCAATAAGATGATGTCAGCCTAAAAGGGGATGTGGTAATGCTTACAGATCCCTTGCCAGGAACTGCTGTTGGCTTCTCTTCTCTGATTTTGAATCTGCTCATGTATAAGCCCACATTCTAGAGGAAAGAAAGTAAAATAAAACAGGATTAATTTTCAAAGTGACCCCGCCATCTCTGGAAGAGCACTATTAACCTTATCTACTTAGGAACCTGGTCAGCTTCCCAGCCCCTGTTCCAAGAATGATTCACCCTATTGACGTGAGAAAACAGAGGCCCAAACACACTGGTCCTGGTGTTTACCCACAGAATGTTCCACAGGAGGCTCAGTTTGACTTTTGCTTCCCCCCCCTCCTCCTGAGGAGATGGAGGAGGGCTGGTTGCTATGGCGACACAGGATGCTGACATCTTTGCTTGGTGCTTCCAGGGAAGGTTTCCTTTTGTTCTTTCTGGGTGGAGGAGGGATGGGATGGGTTGAGCTGAGAGTGGTGCGCTGAGATTGGAGCCTCCACTCCGAACCAGGTAGATGGCATCTGATCTAGAGGCCACTGGTTGTGACTTGAACTCCCATCCCTGTGGAGATCAAGTCTCCACCTTGTTAGTCTCGGCTTCTTCCTCAGGATAAAAAAAAAAGAACTTTGCTTCACAGAGGCTCTGCTGAGCAAATGAAGTTGTTCTTTTAAGTGATGAGGTGGACACCTACATAGGATAGAGCAAGGTGATAGGTGTTGGCCAGTACAAAGTTATCACAGCCATGGTCATCTGGATGTTTATCACCAAGACATTTCCAGGAGCTTCTATGGAGGTGACAGAGCCAAGGCTCTGGGGCAAAGAGAACAGAGGTGAAACCTTTACCCAGCCATTTATGAGCTGGTGAACTCACTTATGTGCTCAAGTTCAGGTCCACCATGTTGTGAACAAATAAACTCACGCACGTGCCTCAGTTCCCTTATCTAGGAAAACAGACGATAGAATTTCCCCCTTCCTCCCCCTCCCCTGCCACTTCTCTCCCCCCCCCCCTTTTCAGGGTTGTTTTGAAGATTCAGCAAACTTAGTTCAACCCAAGCATCTGGCACATGAGAGTTAGCCCAGACTGGATTTGAATAGATATCAAACAGCAGGGTAACATTTGATTGTAGGATAATATCTATCACTTAGGAACTTTCAAAGGCACTTCATTGTCAAGGAAGAGTAAAAAGGAAAAGAAAAGAAAATAGTATCTTACAACCTGTTTGAAATAAAATCGATTCCTTAGACAGCTCTAAAATGACCAGTGCCAGGTAGGCCTGGGTGGGCAGTCCTTTGGCCAACCAGTAGACACTTGTTAAGTACCTTCTATGTGGTCAGTTGTTTTTTCCTTTTTTTTGCCAGTCCTGGCGCTTAAACTCAGAGCCTGGGCACTGTCCTTGAGCTTTCTCAAAGCTAGCTCTCTACCACTTGAGCCACAACACCACTTCTGGCTTTTTCTGTGTACTAAGGAATTGAACCCAGGGCATTGTGTATGCTAGACAATGCCATTGGGCCACCCTGTCCTGTGGTGGTCAGTATGTTTTCTGGCATTCCACGTAAGGGAAGAACATCAAGAAGGATCCACAAGGCAATGTGTGAATGAGAATGTGTATTATCACACCAGGAAGATCATTGGAAAAGGAATCCAAATGGCTCCAAAGACCTTCCAGGTGAAAGGCTCCAACGCTGTCTGCTGCTAGGGTCCTGGGTCTTTTCTAGGTCCTGGGCACCCCATTTCTTGCTCTGCTGTGATGAATGCCCAGAGTCTCAGCAGAGTAATGGGAGTTACTTCTGTGCATTGTGCCGTTGTGGTCTTCCTGTGGCTTCCACCCAGTTCACGCTGGCATAGGTCTCTTTGTTTCCCTCTTTGACCTGCCCTCTGTGTGTCCACCACATGGCATGGGCACTTGGTAGGTTTGAGGTTGAGTCTCATCAAGTCCATTGGGTTTGCTGCATCTCCTGGCAGTCCATGCAGGACACTGGATGTACAGCCTGCCTTAAAAAAATGGTTCTTGGGCCAGGAGTGCTCTAGTGGTAGAGTGCTTGCCTAGCATGCACAAGGACCTGGGTTCAATTCCTCTGTACCACATACATAGAAAAAAGCCAGAAATGGTGCTGTAGCTCAAGTGGTAGAGCTCTAGCCTTGAGAAAGCCCAAGGACAGTGCTCAGGCCCTGAGTTCAAGGCCCAGGACTGGCAAAAAAATGGTTCTTGAAGATCGTGCTTCCCATCTTATGCCTGGGGATGTCAATGCTCAAGGCAAAGAGCACAGGTCTCTGGGGTCTACCTTGGTCCAGCTACTGAGTGGCTGTGGACTTGTGTGGTGACCCAGGTGAAACAACTGAACTTTCTGTGCCTCAGTTTCCCTACTTGTAAAGTATCATCTGTCCTCTCATACCATTCTAAGACGGATTACATGAGAATGTATATGCATGGGAGGATGGGGTTACAGGCACGAAACTCAGTCAATAATGGCAATCAGTAGTAACCATTATACAAATGTACTCATCCCTTGGTCTTCTTTTAAATTATGAGATTCTTGGTAGAGTTAATGAATGTTAGCATTATTAGCCTCCATGTCAAGCAGGACACCAGTAATAGGTGATCAACCACTGATTACCTAGAGTTCCAATCTTGCCACATGAGCTGTGTGATGTTGAGCAAGACATCCAACTTTTCTGAACCTGGTTTTAAAAAAAATGTATGCTCTGTTAAGATTATGTGTGTGTGCGTGTGTGTGTACACATGCATAAACACACGCGCACACACACAAAAGTATGCTCACACACATGCCAGAACTGAGTGTTGAACTCAGAACCTGGGTGCTGACCCTTAGATTGACTGACTGAATGATTGGTTGATTGATGCTTAGAACTCTCTGGTTAAGCCACAGTGTTAATTAGACATGAGAGTTTCATAAATTTTCCTGCCTGGGCTGACTTTGAACCTCAGATCCTCAGATCTCAGCCTCCTGAGTTGCCAGTGTTACAGGCATGAGCCACTGGTACCCAGTTTACACTAACAAAATTTCTAACTACCTTCGTTCCCTTTAATTCACCCTACAAATATTTTTAGTGCCCATCTGTGGGGGGGGAGGAGAGGGGGTGGCTGGGAACATGGATCCTACCAGAAAGTTTTGAAGGCCAAGATGCCCCATTAGATGGTAGTGTGCCCTTTCTATATGGAAGGGCTCTCTTCTAGAAAGACTCAGCACTGAACCTGGGAGTAAACTTAACTTTGGTTTGAAAACTACCCAGATGATGGAAACAGACAAAACATCTGTATTGATCTTGAAAGCCGAGGTCAGACAGGAGGTCCATGTAGTACCATAATTAGATTTGAAACCATTGTCCTCAAATCCTTGCTTCATATTATGCAACATGAAACTAGAAATGATTCCTTTCCTGGGAAGGTGTGACGGCTTTAGGGCCAGGGACACTTAATGGAGAGGGAAGAAGTTTGCGGGGGAGGGTGTTGGAGGTGAGAAAAGTGAAGGATGGCTGTTGGGGTCAAGTTCACTGGCTCATAGGCTGTCTCTCAGGGCCTATTATATTCCAGACAGAAAGGTTTGAGTGGAGACTGTATATGTTCCTTGGATATAGGCCAAGTTCACATACTGACCTTGCTGGCTCTCCTTGTTCTCATTGAGTGAGGTCAGTTGCTTGAAAGGAGATCTTCCGCTCTGGTTCTAAACTATCCCTCACTCTCCCCCACTCCAATTCCAAACTGAACCAGCCCACATGCAGTGACAGGTAGAAGCCATTCCTTCAGGAGAGGCACTAGGAGCCAGCTGTTAGAATGTAGACAGAGTAGCTTCCAGTCCTTAGCTGGGGCACTGGTCTGAGTGAGGTATACTCTGTAGGTAGGTGGGTGGGGGTGAGTGGATGGTTCTAGAAAACCATTCTTCCTGTTTTCTTAGTGGGCAAGAATTCACATGGAAATGATCTGAAATAAAAGAGTAATTTGAAATTATTTTGAACTTAACCAAAACGTTAAAGTTGGCAGACCTTGACTCTTGGTTGTGACAGAAACATGATGAGTTTCAGGAAATCAGAATACTCGGGTGATTCGTGGAAGGCACGTGAGCAGGTCATGTGTCTGAGTGGAAACTGGGACTTTTCCACATTTCCACGCCCACCTCTTCTATCAATTCGTCTTATCTTTGAATCGCCTTTTCCTACCCAATCTCTTCACTTAGACTGGCATTCTCCACTCCTCTGTGGGAGAATATCATATGATATCTATGTGTCCATGTGAAAGTAGACACAGATATCAGCAGGTCTCAAGCTGATCTGGCAAACCAATACAATCAATACAAGTTCCCAGTATCCCGATCTCAGAGGAGGACTCTGATTGGGTCAGGTGTTTACCTGTGGACCATCGATGGTAGGTTAATGTTTTTTTTTTCTATGATGGCAGTTTCTAGAACAACACCCTGGGGGTGGACTGGAGGGGGGTGACAAAGCTATCCAGGCAAACACAAAGTATGAGGGTGGAAGAGGTTATTTATGATAGCCAGGTATAGTACCACAAATCTGTCATTCCAGCTACTTGAGAGAATCACAAGACCAAGGCCAACTCAGATAAAGGTAGTAGAGGGACTCTGTCTCCAAAAACACAAAAATAAAACAATCAGTATCTAGGGATGGGGTGTGACACAAGTAGTCCCATGTTTGGCTAGCATATGTGAAGTTCTGGGTTCAAGTCTTACACCAGAAGAGAGGGAGAGGGAAAAGGAGAGGAGGAGGAGGGAGGGAGGGGGAGGGAAGAAAGGAGGGAAGGAGAGAGAGAGAAAAAGGGAGGAAGAAGGGAGAGCATAGGATATGAAAACAACAGACTTAGTGTTTTCTTACTGTAGCATAGCTTGGCTGAGACCCTGTCAGAAGCAGCTTCCTCCATTACTTTCTATTTGAGCAACATTTATTGACTGGTAATTGCTAACCTTTGAGGCCTGGCTGTCGTATGATGTAGTTAGATTTGGCTGTGGACTAGAGTCATACGAGGAAAGGAAGGAGGCCAGCCATTCTGCGTGCTCCTTCTGTCTGCTGTACTAGTGTTTTATATCCACACACTGCGTGGACTTAGTATCCCTTTGTTCTGACGTGGAGACAGAGCCCCCACGAGGGGAAGTAAACTCAAAGTCCAAAGCGAAATAAGTGGAGATAACAAATTCTGAAAGTGGTGAAAGAGCCCAAGTGTTCACCCCTAAGCCTCAAGCTCGCTGGTAACTACATTTCTCTCCGCCTTGGTGTCCTTTCAAACTTAGCAAGAAGTTTCAAGAATAAAGTTAGATAGCCAGGAAGGAAGGAAGGAAGGAAGGAAGGAAGGAAGGAAGGAAGGGAAAGAAAAAAAGAAAGAAAGAAAGAAAGAAAGAAAGAAAGAAAGAAAGAAAGAAAGAAAGAAAAGAAAAGCAACCAAGCCAGCTCTAAATGATTCATGATACCCAACATGCATATTTATAGACTCCATCGAGAGTGGAGCACTCGAGGCTCTCTTATGCACACCCCCATACATCTGGAAGCTTCTATCAAGCACTTGGAAGAAAGAAAGACTATGCCACTTATTCACCCACACGTGTCTGTGAGGGGATTTGAACTCTCCGTGAACTGCCACCACCACACGAGCCAAACTCTTAAGTGCCCAGCTGGGAGAATAGAGCTCCAAAATTTGAATTCTGCTCCTGGCTGCACCAGTCATTCTTTCAGTTAGTTGGATTATTTTTTTTAAGTTACCCCTCAACCTTGGAGCACCAGCCTCACCCCTCCTCTCTCCCTCTCCCCCCCTCTTCTTCTTCTCCCCTCTCTCCCATTTGAAGTGTTATTTGCTGTGATCATTTGCAAATCTTTATACTAACAAATGATCTCTTTATTCCCTATTAAAGAAACTCCCGTCCTCCTCTTTCCTCCTTTTTCCTTTCTTCCTCTCTTTAACCTTTCCACCCATCATCTATCCTATCCATTCCCTATCCTTCTATCCATCATCCATCTATCTTCCTTCCTTTCATATCCATCCATCCATCCATCCATCCATCCTCCATTGGTTTATTCAACAATAGTTTGCTTCATCCTTTCCCTGTGTAAAGCAGTAGAGCACTCAGATGGCAGGTGATGGCTCTTCACTGGGCCTCACAGTATTTCCAGGCTGGCAGAAGGCAGAGACAATGCAAACTGTCCAGTAGGGAGCAATGTGTGAGGTGTGAGGTTGGGCAGGGGAAGGGCTGGGTTAGTATGATGGGTTAGAACTCTGGCTTCCTGCTGTCACCTGCTGCACATCTGGAAATTTATGCTCAGGAGAAAGCAAAGAAGAAAATCTTCGAAGGAAGGGCAGTTGATCTTTCATTGGGAAGCTTTGAGGATTCACAAAGGCAGTTGTGCAGCCTCAACTTTGGTGTCTTTCCAATGCTTTGGTGTCTTTCCAGCTTTGCTGTGGGATGTATGTTTAAGTGAATAAGATTAGGGTCATTCCTAATTGCTTATAGAAAAAAAAAGACTCTTGTTTATGGGCTGAGAATGTTGTTTTTTCAACTAATTAGCTTGGTGGGGCTGAACAAAGAGTTGTTTCTGACCCTCCCCAGGCAATTAAACTAAATGTTCCTATCCTGTCTTACAACTCCCGCCTCCTTCTGAGTTTCTGCTGCCAGTGAATGGCACGCCAGGCATGGACACACGCTTTTGCTCTTGTTTTTGCTTTTTAGTTTGCAATGCTAGGATTTGAACTCAGGATTCTGAGCTTGCAAAGACAGGTGCTCTATCTCTTGAATCACGCTGCCGACCACTTGCTGGTTTGATTATGTTCCAGATAGGATTTTGCTTTATGCCTGGGCCAGCCTGGACTGCAATCCTTTTCGTTATGCTTCCCCAGGGTGTACCACTGTTGAGATGGAATCTCAGAAACAATTTATTTATTTATTTTTTGAACTAGACTAGCCTTGAATCTTGATCTTCCAATCTCTGGCTCCCAGGTAGCTAGAATTATAGACTTGAGCCACTGCCACTGCCCCACCTTTTTTTTTTTTTAGAGAAAAGGTACTAGAAAACAGTGCTGTTTTCTTGAGTTCTATTATTGTTTGTATACTGTCATAAGTTGCCATGTTTATGATGACTTTGCACAGTAAGGATAGGAACCTACAGAGTTATTACAGGACCTAGGTGTTTATTGAGTATAGGTTTTACCCATAATCCCTAGAGACGCCTTCCTGCATCCATAATCATAGTGTTGAGATCCAGAGAGACTGAAAGTCCTCCAGCCCACCAGCCCACTGTCCCAAAAGGTCAAAATAGAATTAATTCTGGGAATATCAGCAAAATTAAACTTTTTTTTAAGTCAGTCATGGGGTGTGAACTCAAAACCTAGATGGTGGGTGTCCCTGAGCTCTCTTTTCTACCATTTTGAGGTACAGCTCCACTACTGGTTTTTGAGTGGTTAATTGGAGAGAAGAGTCTCACGCGGACTTTTCTGCCTGGGCTGGCTTTGAACCATGATCCTCAAGACCTAAGCCTCCTGAGTAGCTACTATTACAGGTGTGAGCTTAAAAACAAAAACATTTTTTGAAAGACGGCTATACTTTAAAACTGATATTTATTCAGGAAATACAGAAGCACCACATAACCACTTTGACACAATAAAATAAGTGAGAATAATGTGTATTCTGTAAGCCTGAGCATTTAGGTCTTAATGACAGCTGTACAGTGAAATACTTATGAGCAGAAAAACCTATCTGTGAAGCAGTCGACAAGCTAAATGTCTCCATGAGTATCACTATATTTGGTAATTGTCTGCAAATGCCAGGGTGAACAGCCTGTCTTTCACAAAATTGATCAAAGCTGGTAATAGGTCACCTAAACTCTTGAAGTCTAGGGTGTGGCTATGTCTGTCAGTATGGAGTCCATCACAGCAGAGGAAATTCTGTTCCAGGTCCCATGAGAAAGGTCAGTTGCTGGTCAATGCTTGACGCTAATTCCATAGTACTCACCACACAAAAGGAAAATTTCTTGACCTGATCCACTCAGATTCCTACACCCATTTCCTCTGTAAACACCAGACACACCCAACACCATTCAAATAATAATGGCAACAGTCTAGTGGCAGAGTGCTTGCCTAGCATGCATGAAGACCAGGGTTCAATTCCTTGGTACCACATACATAGAAAAATGCTGGAAGTGGTGCTGAGGCTCAAGTGGTAGAGTGCTGAGCCTTGAGAAAGTCCAAGGACAGTGCCCAGGCCCTGAGGTCAAGCCCATGACTGGCAAAAAAAGAACTACACAACTACTATATGCACAATGATAATATATGCAGATCAAGTTCCAGGGGTCAGGAAGAATATATAATATCTAGGCAGGCAGCCACAGATGGTGACTGAAAAGAAGAAGGTTTTTGAGGTGATATCAATAGACAAAGAGGGCTCTTGGGAAAGCAGTCCCTCATCTGAAAACAAAGTGAGTACTTAGCAAAAAAGATTAAGCTAGGAGCTAGTGACCCACACCTGTAATCCTAGCCACTCAGAAGACTGAGGTCTGAGTATTGTAGTTCAAAGCCAGCCTGGGCATGAAAGTCTGTAAGACTCTTATCTCCAATTAACCACCAGAAAAGCAGAAGTGGTATAAGTTTTAATGTTAATTTGAAAAGGTATAGCTTTTAAAATAAAGGGTATAACCTTTATTTGGTGAAGAGCTCAGGGACAGCGCCCAGGCCCAGAGTTCAAGACCCAAGACTAACCAAAAAAGAAAAGAAAAGAAAAAATTATTAAGTTCATGAAAAAGTGGTTGTTCAAGCTTATCACAAATATTTCATGACCTGCTAGGTATAGTGGAACTGTAGATTTATTATTATTATTATTATTACTATTATTATTTTGCTGTATTGTAGCTAGGTTTTTCATACATTAAAAATATTCACTGTGTTCTTAACTAGAAACTTTTCTCTGGTTTGGTATCCTTTCCAACATAAAAATATGAATCTTTACATCTTCAAAAACCTATTAGACCTTTCTCTACCACTTTTCTTCTGAAATACTTTTCCAATTAACTTTCAATCCATTTTGTGTCTGATAAGAGATGAAACAGTGCTTCCTAGTTAAGATAGAAACAGCTGATATGTGCATAAGTTAATGCTGTACCGTTCCATTTCTTCTGCTATCGAATATAAGGAGTTTTGAGAAAGTGGGGTAAAACCAAATAATATTTTTTTAATTTGTCTAGATTTTCTATGCAAACTTTCTCAAACATTTTAAATAAATTAATATTAGGCTTGAAACTTTTGCACAAAAGTTTTCAGTGATATTGCTTTGCCTATTAGCTCTCTCAAACAGTGTGACTATGTGGAGAATATTCAACCTTCATCATATCTGGAAAAGTCAGGGAAGCAAATATAGTTTGAATTATGATTACATGGTTTGATATTGATTCATTGTATTTTAATTAACTTTTTGTGTATGTATGCCAGTATCTGGGCCTTGAACTGATGTCAGGCTGCTATCCACTAGATTTTTCACTTGATGTTAATACTCAGCCACTTGTATAACAGCTCTGCCTTTGATTTCTTGGTGGCAAATTGGAGATAAGAATTTCCTGGGCTTTCCTGCCCGTGCTAGCTTTGAGCTCCTGTCCTCATATGTGAGCGTCTTGGGTAGCTAGGATTATTGGAATGAGCATGTGTCTGGCCATATTTTAGTTAACTGTTGATTATATATAGTACTGTTTTGTGATGGATAATATAGTACATTTTACAAATCAAGTAGTAATATAATTTTGAAAGTCATTTTATTTGTGTCTGTCAAAAACAACCAAAGCAGATTAGAATTTATAGATATGGGTAAATGTTTAGATAGAAAAAAACAATATCCCTAATGGTCCATGCCTTAAAACTAGTACCACACATTGATGTAATAGTACAGAAATATGAACCAAAAATTTGATCAAAATGATTGAGTTTGACTTATTGCCTTATTGGGGGCAACAAGTTAACTTCCAGAGTCTCTCATCAAACTTTTGGGAGGCAGTTGTCTTTATTTCAAAGGGTATTGGTGTTAGAAGCTTGTTAGGATGGTGTAGTAGAGGGTTCCAAAGAATAAACAGAACAAGGAGGAGAAATGCAAGATAATGAGAAAACTGTCAAAACTGTGAGACATTATTGACCTTTTGGGAAATCATATCCCAACCTACTGTCGTTCCAGGACATGAGCTGTAAACTTTCTTCTTTATGTAAAGTAAATTTGGGTTGTGTTTCTCTTGTTTAAATTACTGCATCTTAAATAACATAATGTCCAAATAAGGGAAAAAGTGTTTTTAGGCTGGGCCTAAAAAGAGAAATTCAACATTTCTGAGGCTTTTCAGATTAAATTTAGTAAGTATACAATCAATAGTTTTATTCTTAGTGGACAGATTTGAGGGCTTGCCATTGTATTACTTTTAACTTTTTAAAATTTATAACAATATTGTATTTTTCCTTTCTAGGGCCAGTATTCCCATCAGAGCAAAGAATGAATTCCATATTCTGTAATAAAGTTTCATTTGTATCTCCAAATCATGGAGAGTACAGTTTTTAAAACTTATTACTGGGACAAATTACCTTAAGCCTTTTGCTGTCCTAGAGTAGATATTTTCTTTTTAGCATTATCATTTCGGTTGTTGTACTTCAAAGTTGTTATGTCCTTGAAGCAATGTGCCAGAATGTCAATTTTAAAAATCTTTCTAAAGCCAACAGAGATTTAACTCTTCAAATCATTTCTGAGAGCCTACATAATCCCCCTTAAGTCTCCTAGTCTTCCATTTCAAATAGTTCCATCAGCATTTTTAACTTTATATTGATCTGGTAAACTAACTGGAAAAGAAATGGTGTAGTAATGTGAAGGCTGAGTGAGGCAGAGCAGGTACTCGGTATTAATAGACACTCAGAGCAACATAGGAACTGCTTGAAAACATCAAGATTTAAATGAGTCAAGTCAATGCTTGTGCATGTTCTTGATCTCTAAGACTGGACACACACATTAGTTTCCCTTTCTTAATTCCAGTCATAGTTTTAACACTTTAAACCCCCATTTATGCAGCTGTTTTAGAAATACAGGAGAGAGGGTAAGGTGAGATGAGAGTTGATTTGGCTTTAAAGTATATAGAAATGAGGTGATGCCCAGGAGCCTTCAAAGCCACCATGCCAAGAAATACCAGTGCTTATTATATAGTGAGATTTTGGAAGAGAAGAATAATAATATCCTCCTCTGGTCTTACAGTGTGAGTGTTCACAGTCCTGTATACTTTATCATATCCTAGTGAATTTTTGTCTTTTACTTTCCAATGTTTTTACTTGGAGAATTATAGGCACATTCTAGATCAAAAAACTCAATAGCTATGTGCATATGATCATACAGAAATACGATTTATAGAAATGAACTACAAGAGATGGAGATAAGACTTTGGTTTTTGCTGTTTGCCTTTTGATTTTTGCCTTTTGTCTTTTTGATGTTTGTCTGTTTTCTCCTTTGCCACCACTTGTGATTTCTGTACCTTTTGTCTGGTATGTATGTTATCTATTTGGGGGAGGGAGAGGGGCACTGAAATGGTGGGACACAGGGTGAACAAATGTATTGGTGATACTCACTAGATGCTATGTTGAAAATTAACTATAAAAATTGTGGGAGTGGACTGGGAGTTTGGCGTAGCGGTAGAGTGCTTGACTAGCATACATGAAGACCCGGGTTCGATTCCTTGGTACCATATACTTAAAAGCCAGGACTGGTGCTGAGGCTCAAGTGGTAGAGTTCTAGCCTTGAGAAAGTCCAGGGACAGTCCTCAGGCCCTGAGCTTAAGCCCAGGACTGGCAAAAAAATTGTGGGAGAGTTGGTTACCTCATATTGTAACGGTATTTTACCTTTTATCTGATATATTGTATATGTTTATTTGGTTATTTGAAATAGGATAGGGAAGGGGGGAAAACAAGATGAGTGGCGAGGATGGAGGGAGGGAAATGGGGAACAAGACATGAGAAAGGGTATCAATGTATGTGAAGTAATTCACCTTCTATCTGGTGAATATAATGTAACCCTTCTATTAATTACAAAAATATATTTAAAATGTAAAAAATGTGGGAGAGGAAAGCATTTAAGAAATAGTTACTGAACTGTCGAGTTTAATTAGATCTCTAATTTATTTAAGTCTCTTTTTAACAGGGTCTGCAACAAAAACTCAACAAAAGTTAATTATAATTACAATTGTAATGGTGAAAGGTTAAGATATAATCTGAGGTATATACCCTGCTATTAAGGAACTGGCATTTCTTTTGGGAAAGAAGCTCAGTTCCTCCTTGAACACCTTGAGGTTTTTGAAGAGTAATAGTTCTAGTACAAGAATGGATCACATAGAGAATATTAGGCATTATGGAGGAACATGGATATGATAAAGCTGTCTAGGTATATTCTGGTACCTATACCTATACATCCTAGGCCTCCAGCACTTGTTGAAATTGTGATTTCACTCCCATAGCCTATGGACTAAGGGAGTTAAAATTACTTGGGTACTGAATCAACATTTTAAAGTGAAGACTGTCCAGGAATGTTCATATGTAGATCTGCCTGTAGAAATTGGAGCTAACAAAAGCAGAAATATAATGCTCCACAAATACTGTCGGAAAATGTAAATTTTCTTTTTTAAGGTATTTTTATTGTAATTAATAGAAGGGTTATATTATATTTGCCAGATAGAAGATATATTACTTCACAAACATTACTACCCTTTCTCATGTTTGCAATTGTGATTTTTCTTCTGATATACTTTCTACTCAGGACTTATGTGATCACTGGGAATACAGATTTAAAAATAAATATAGCATGCTCAATTATATTTACATTTCAAATAAGTAACTGTGTATGTATGTAGGTCTCACAAATTTACTGAGAACTTTTTCAGATTTTCTCAGTGGTATTAGCTTCATTTATTCTGGTAGTTTCTCGTTCCTGAGAGCTACCTTGAACTATTATGTAGATTTCTGTATGTACTGCAAACTCCAAGTATGGGGTTCTTCTTTCATGGCAGAGATTATTGCCCTACCCTTATACTCTTCCTTCAAGTCTTAACATGTACATAGTTATCCTCATACTAAGGTATTTTTACTGGTGGTTTCACAGTGAGCTCTACAAAAACAAATTTCACCTGTATAATAAGATTTCTGTTTCTCTTTCTAGACTAAATCCTATAGGACAAGAATTACTTTTTGCTTTACCTTTATGTAGTCTGTTGTACTCAACATGAGAAACCTGCTGAATGAACATATGTAGAATATACAAGGAATAATAAGTCTTATCAGTGTGATTATCATTAACAAGCTACCTTTTTATTTTCTTGCCATATTTTCACAATGTATTTCAAAGATATTAATAGCCATTCTCTTTTATATATTAATGTGATGTTTGTGAGCAATAATTTTTCTATTGTGTGGTGGCCAATTCTGGTTCCTAAAATAATAACAAAAATTCATGGAGCAGGAAGTGGTGCTGTGGCTCAAGATGTAGGGTAGTAGCTATGGGCTGAAGAGCTCAGGGCCAATGCCGAGACCCAGAGTTCAGGTCCCACGACCAAAAACAATAAAACATTATTGAGCACCCTACAATGTCCCAGTTGCTGTTGGAGCTGCTTATAGATATCTAATGTGCACCATAGCCAACCATGAAAAGATCAATGCTAACTTGGAAAACAGTAATTAAGAATCCGGAATGTCAGTTAATTTAGTATTTCACAGGCTATTGATATTAGGACCAGATTAATTATTAATTCTCTGTATGGACTGAATCACTAAAAAAATCAAGATCAAAACAAAATCTATTGCTGCTATGTAAAGGAAGTTAGAGGCAGCGTTAAGAAATAATTCAACAATTTGGTGCTGCAGTTTCCAATACACAAGATGCACTTCTGCTTAGATGATAAATATTATAATAATTAAACAAAAGCCATATAATGAATGATTGTTGTCCTTAATCTACTATGTTATCTTTCATCTCCTTTGCTGTCCCTTGGGTAACTCATATTGTTACAGTATCTCACTTTGTTATCTGATATATCGAATTTATTTGTATTTGGTTATTTGAAATTTGATAGGCAAGGGGTAAAACCAAGACAGGGGGTGGGTGGTGGGTGGGGGAGAGGTTAATGGGTACCAAGACATGTGAAAGGGTATTAATGTATGTGAATGAATGCACCTTCTATCTGGCAAATATCATGTAACCCTTTTATTAATTACAATAAAAAAGAAAAAAATAAATAATATAAAACAGTTTGATTGATGGTAAGATTTTAAGCAAAAATTTAATTTTTGTTTTACTTAGCCATAAAAATCATCTCACCAGAAATAATACAGTTTTATAAACCGTGGCATTCTTTCAATCCAGAGATATTTTAAAATGGTGATCTATGTTCATAATCATGTTTGAAACTTAGTTATAGATTATTTCTTTTTTGGAAATAGCTCCTATAAATTAGTATTCTACCTCTTATGTGTTTTTTATTAAGATTTTACATATGAATTTTTCTACATTTTTTTAAATGTTTGATAATACAACCTTTTTAAGGTTTACAACTCCCAGCTCACCGACTACAAAGTGTTGTAAATTAGTAAGAAACTGGAGAAAATATCAAAGATGTTCAGCTACAACTGCCATGTTTAGAATAGATTATTTGTTATGGTTTGTAGGCTTTTCTAACTCTCAAAAGTCTCTCAAAAAAAGGTGAATTTCTTTGAGCTTTTTTCTTCTCTCTATCATACTTTGTGTTTGTCCTGCTGTCTTTTTAGACATAGCACGAAGCACCTCCCAGATGCAGTCTCTCAATCTCAGACTTCCCAGTCTCCAGAACTGTGAGACAAAAAAAAACTTCTACTGATTATGATTGACCCAGTCTGTGGTATAGCGACTGCATCACAAAACAGACTAAAAAAGATAATTGATATTGAAAAGTGAGACTATCACTATAGCAAATAGTTAAACATGTGGAAGCAGCTTTGAAGCTGGATAAAAACCAGAAGAATTTGGAAGAGCAGGCCAGAAAACCGGTATTGTCACTAGCAACATATTGAGGTTTGTGCTGGTGAGGATTGGGAGAAAGAAGGGTGCTGTAGAGAAAGTCTGAATCCTCTAAGAAGAGTGCTTAGGTAATTTGACAGAATGCTGATGGAAGTATAGTTAGCCAATCTATGGTGGACATGGAGAACAATTTCCTGGAAGATTGAGTAAAACCCATCCTCTCTGCAGTCTCTCTCTGCTTTAGAGCTTTGTGGAAGAAAAATATATGATAGATGAACTTACAAAGCCAAAGAAGCAGGGTTGCCAAAGGCTTTGTGGTGTCAACCACCACTGTGTGTCCAATAGAGAACACATGCAGAGAACTGGTATAGAGTTTGGGGTCTAATGTTGCTTTCCTTGTGTGAATTTACGTGGGTCCTGTTGTCCATTTCTTTTTTGATGTATGTCCTTCCACTGTGTTTGAGAAGCACTTAACCTTAACACTTTGATTTAAAACATCCTAGCTAGACAGAATTTGCCTCAGGATGAATCATGTTTTAGGTCTAGTTATGTCTGATTTAGCTGAGAGTTTGGACCTGTGAGTTGCTGTTGAGTTGCTGTTGGAATACGTGAGGATGTGGGGAGCTATGGAGTATAGAATGGATGTATATTGTGTTTGCAGAAGACATGAATTAGACATGAACTGTGGAGGATCCAGGGCAGGATGTTCGCAGGTGGAATGACTCCTCTACACCCTTTTGGAATTTCATTGCTGTGTTGAGGTGAGACCTTTAGAAAGTCATTACATCATGACAGTGCTGCCTCATAAATGGAGTAATGTTACCGATACTAGATACAGCCTAATTTTTATCGTATTTACATACATATGTATTTACATACATATGTTGTATTTACACAAAAATACATATCAAATACTAATAAAAATGTGACTTATTGGACTGTTATCTTAAGGGCACTTCTAAAATTCACTTCTCAAAAAGGAGAGTGTTGCTAGTATGGTATATGTATTCTCAAGTTTCTCCATCTCTGCATGCCACTTGCCAACGATCAAATGTTGCTTTCTTTCAACATTTTTATGCAAAGTAGAGCCTTAACATCAGTAAAATCATGCAGAAAATACCCGTGTCCTCTTTTATGACTGTCAAAGTTTGTTTTATAAACTTGGTGACAAAGCTTAAAAGTGGATCTACCTACTCCATCTCTTAGCAACTACCCCATGATTTTATTTTCAGCTCGGATGTTAGAACTTGTACATTCCATGTGGTGATTTGGTATTTAGGTCTCTTGCTTTTATCCTTTCTCTCTCTCCTTGATCTTGGTTCTCAAATTCTTAACACCTTGGAATCTCCCCAGTGCTTTCCAGACGTAAGTCATTTTATATTTTAGTCAAGTTTGCTTGTTGTTTGCAGTGGAAATATTGATCCTCAATGAGCAAGTACTTCACCAATATAAACAGAAATCAAGCTAAGCAAGTTTCATGTTTTTGAACTGTTCTTTCTGTTTTTCTGGCTAATTTTATGATACAGAAATTTAGTTTTCTTGGGTTGACTCATAATTCTACAGAAGATCCTTCTCCAGCACCTACCTACTCACTCTCCTATCTCTTCAACAGGGCAAACCCTACTTCCTTGAATAAAAGATTTCTTCCTGGTGTCTATCTTGCATGAAGAGTGTACAAGGATCATTTTATGTTCTATCCAGATGCTTATGATTGTTTCTACTTTGTTTAGAACCAAGGAACAAACTAGGAGATTGGTCTTAACTCTAAGGAGAAGGATGAGTAAACCTCTTCTGTTCTTTTTCAAGCACCCTATTTTCTGTTCTATTTCAAAACCCTATGGTTAAAATCTGCAGGTTTGCTGCATCTTTCACTACTTTGAGTAGTAAGTGACACGTCTCGGTCTCGTGATGTTGTTTCCTGTATTTTCTGCTTTTGCTAGGATGCTGGTTCTTATTTTCAAGACTAGTGGTTCTTTGCGAAGTATTGAGAAGTTGTGGATTTTTTCCTTCTCTACCCAGGACTTGGCAGAAGGAAGCCATACATTTGTTACTTTTTAATCTATTTTCTGCTTTAGAAATGTAACTCCAATTACATTGTTCTGATTTAGTTTCTTTCCAAATATAACTGGAGTATGGGCATGGCATGTGTACCAGTTCCTCCTAGGATGTCTATTTCAGCTTAATTCTTTTATCCCCCTCATTCCCTTATCAGTGAAACATAGAATTCTTACCATTGCTCCTGTGGATTTGGAGCATCTGGACTCGTGGGAACAGCTAATTCCCTTCATGACCTCTTGCTTAAAACAGTTCCTTATTTAAACATTTCCTTCTATTATGCTCTTCTGTTCTGGGGTATCCAGAGTCCTTTTATTGTACTCATCATTCCTCCCATCTAAATAACTTCCTCAAAAACCTGGCTGGTATCTCTCAGCTATTAGAATTGGTCAGCATTTCCATTTTTTAAGAAAATAAAATTATTTATGTGGTAATCTTATGTATGGATCATTATAAAATCTCATTATCTGTACCTTAAATAAGTAAAATGTATGCAGTTGTGGCAAGTGTTTCTTTCTTTGTCAATCTCCTTTCTCTTGAATTATCTTTAATTCATTTTGCGAAATTGCCTTTCTTTTACCTGGGCACTTTCCTCCCCTATTCTGAACAATGATAAATACATCCCAAATGCATGATCTTGAAAGTCAAGTTAAGCTGTGAAGACTTTTGAGTGCTGCTTTTAGAGATGAAGAGGAGGTTAAATGAGAACTTGTTAACTCTAGTTCCAGTACCCTGTTAGAATATGCAGTAGTTTGGATACCACAAAATACTTGAGTTTCTGTTTGTATTGCTATCCTATTTCTTTCCTGATTATGAGACATCTATCACTAGCTAAGAAAGCTAATTTACCACTGATACTTTCCATTTTGCTTTTGTGGTTCTGTTACTCCCAGGTAGGGAAGATTGATAGAGGAGGACAAAGGGAAACTGATATAAACAATACCAACAAGGAAAAAGACAGCTTTTCCTTTGATTTTTCTCACCTTTTGTACTCATATCATCTCTTTTTTTCTATATTCATTTAATTGTATTCTCTTTCTCCAAACTAGTTTTTAATACATTTGGTTCCAAAAATTCTCCCTTAACCCTTGCTAACCAATACTATTCAATCAAATGGGTCGTAAAGACTGTCTTGATTTCCATCATAATCTCGGCTACGTTAAAATCATAACTATCCCTAAAAATCCCCTTTACATGTTTTCTGTGCCATACAAACATCCTTGTCTTTCTTATACAAATTTATCTGAAAATAACTACTTGTAAGTAAAGTCTCATACAAGTTTGTATCTCTTTTATGATATGAATTATGTCTTGGTTGCATTAAAATTCAACAAGAGTACTATTTTGAAACATGTAAGCAGAGGAACGTCTGTTTTGTGATTCTCAAATAAATGTTCAAATTTGTCATTGGAAAATTAAGGTTAGTATAATTATATTGTAACTGGGATTGAAAGTCTATAGCAAAGAACTAGTGTTAGTGGCCTCCAATCCTAAAACTTCACTCATCTCATTATCTATTGATTCATACACAGTAGGCTTCTCATTGACACTGCTGACTTACAGGGACAGCAGTAAAAACATAACAGTAATTCAGAAGGAACCCGAGTTTTGTCAACTTAGCTACACATTTGTGTATCTTCTCCATGCTTTCTGATATGTTAAATTCTGAAGTATGGGGAACATGGTTTCAGTTACCTGACATAATAAAAATCTTAACATTACATGAGATTTAGTAGAAGAGTCTAAATTCATTGGTATACTTTTATGTAAAATTGAATGGAAGCATGATTTTCTAGCAGCACGAGTATCAGCATGGAAATTAGTTAATTCATTTCTCATGCAATAGTATAACGATGACATATATACACAATTCTAATAGCTTGCTACAGTCAGAGGGTGAAAGGTCAAATTGTGACTGCTCCACTAATTCTCTCTGGTTGAAGTTCTCTTTATTTGCAACGCAACCATCATCTTCCTTCAGAAAGAGGAAACATGTGACCTTCCAATGTCATTTAACCTCTCTCTGTTTGCTTACCTTGAAAATGATGTCAAAATACCCCAACTCCAGTGTGAGTCAGTGGACATTTTCCTCCTCACAGCTGCAGATGTTTTGTGTAAAGCAGTATGAGTTCTTTCAAGAATACTATAGTATAGTATAGAAATGTTTATTAGAAGTCATATTGTGAGGTTAGTTATCTGACTCTAATCACAAGTAATAAGACCTGCATCGATGCATTGTTCCCATGTGACTTGATACTTCCGCACAGTTCTAAGTATCTCTGACCTCAGAAGGCCTTTTCAGGAAGGATTGTCATTGGGCAGAAGTTTTAAATGTTTCAGATGGAATACAATTGGAAAAGGTTTTGCTTGTTTTCTATTTGGCAGCTCTAGGATTTGCTTGCTAGGCAAACATTATTGCTGAACTTCTAGCCCTGGGAAGATTGTGAATCCTGCTCGGCCTGGTCTCTTTAGCCCTTTTGCTTTGTTATATTTAGGAGGCATTCTTATAGAAAATAACATTTTCTTTCTTACATTTAAATAACACAAATGTAAAAATGCCAGAAAACACTAATAGTTCTATTTTTTTCTGGGAGTTTGAAGTCCTTTATAATAGTTTTAGGAAGAAGATAGCTCTATTCCCAGATAACAGTTGTGAAGAAAACAGACGTGCTCTCACGTATGGAATGACTTGCGTGTGAGTTGTGGAGAGCGTATCAGAAGGAGCCTCTTCCTCACCTGGACGAGGTGTAGCCCAATGGCCGTGGCCAGCAGTGCAGTGCAGTGCACACATCCCACTGGCCTTATGATCACCGGGTCTGAGTTGATTTGGGGTTTTCTCACTTGGCATATTACCATTGTTTTTGTGTATATTTAGTTGTAAGTTAGGGGAGTAGTGAGCCTTCTTTAGTTTCTTTCAGGAATTTTTTTCCCTTAAACTCAATGTATGTTTTAGGTGATGCTGAACCTACCTTTGGAATTCAGAGTTGGGCTCAGGGCCTTGTAACAGTCAGAGTGCATCAGCATGCAATTGTCTCTATGCGTTTATATGCAATTACTGGAAAAACATACTAGGCTGGGAAATCTGGAGTACTGGTTAAAGGCTTTTTAAAGAATTGGCTTCCAAATAAAGTTATCATCATGAAAATATTTAAATATCCTTGGCAAACAGAAGCTCTGCATGTTTACTTGAAATATCACCTCTGCCTAGTAATATGAGGGAGAGAATGAGCAGGTGGGGTGTGGACACCTGAAAAAACAAAACACTCCCCTACAATTTCAGTTGTATAAATGATAAATATACACAAATACTAAAGTAAAACACATAATAACAATGCGAAAATACTCTCTATAATACTTTAGTTTGTAAAAAAAATACTGAACGACACAGCGTAAGGTAAGAGTACACATTGACTTATGGAAATTTTGTGAGTATAAACATTTGCTGTGGTGTATGGCACTGAAGTGTTGAGGAAAATTGACTTGTATGAAATTTGTCTGAGTCAGTCTAAATCAGTAGCTGGACTTCGCTGTTACTATCTAGTGTTTGAGGGTAGCAATTGTGACAGTAGGTAACAACCTTCTACTAAATATTTTCTTTCAAAATGTTGCCACTCATTCAGTGAAAATTTACCGAGATGAATGTGTGGAGTGTACTCCTATCTGTTTATCTGACTAAGTATGTTTCTGTATATTCTTCTTTGTGATATCACAGAGGTTCCTACCTAATGCTAGACTTCCCCTTTATAATATCAGTATCAAGAATCTGTGTAGGAACACCTTGTAATTTGTAAGTAACATATATAAATAATAAATAAAACATGTGAATAACACCAAAGCTAAATATTTTGGATCACATATGATTAAATGTTTCTGCCAATATCTTTGAGAATAGGAACTGCAAAATACATACTAATTTCTTTGAGTTCAGCCTTTGGTAATTTTTCTTCACCCTTGTCATTGCCAGAAAATTCTGGATGTGAAATACCCTTAGTTTAATTTTAAGTAGCTCTGTACCAAAAGGAACTTGATCGTACTTACTGTATTATTTTAGTTAATATTCTGCTCAAAATGGCTACCCCTGGGTAAACAGAACAGCTTGAAAACTGCTACCCTAAACTGCTGGGTTATCTCACCCTTCACACCTTTGCAGACACCTGAGTGGAGAGGTCATACAGCTTCTCACATATGTCAGTCCTGATGACCCCTGGCATGCAGAATCCAGCTCCACAAATGGCCTTAAAATTACATTTTTGAGCATCTTATAATAGAACTTTCTTCTGGAAAGTGTCCCTTTTTGCAGACATCATTAACATTGACATGTCCACATAAGCATACTCATCCTTTTTGTTATTCTCCCTCCTTGCCATCCCAAACCCTTCCCTGCCATCCCAAACCAATCACAGAAAGCCACATTTTTCATGTACATACATGTGCATAGAGTATTCTGACACTTTTAATTTTATCTTAATGATCTTAATGAGGTATTTTAACCTCATTCAGGTTGACCCATTTATTTGTTTCTTAAGTTATAAAATAGTAATTGAATGTCTGCCAGGTGCCAAACAACTATTTCAGAGATTCAGAAGTGAACAGACACAGATAAAAGGAGATTCCTGCCCTCATGAAAACAAAAATTAAAAGATGAATGTGGTATACATATTTATAGATAGACATAGGTATGTTCATAATCAAATAAGTTACCTAGGTTATAGAGCAACAGGTGAAAAAGAGAGCATAGGGAATTTTTAAAAGGATGAATCAGGAAAGGTTTCAGCAAACAATGTCACATTTGATGAAAGGCCAAGCTGTTGTCAGGAATGGAATTGTTACAAGGATATCAAATACTTTGAGTGTGAATGTTCCCAGCAGAGGAAATGGTAGACTCAAAATGCTTTAGGTCTATTTCAAGACAGTGAAGTTGTCAATACTGCTAGAGTACAGTGACTCAGAGAAGAAACAAAAAGAGATAAGGTGTCAGTCAGTTGGTCACTGCTGTGATAAGTACCTGAGACAAACAATTTGAATGGAAGAAGGCTGGACTTTTCACTTACAGTTTGGGAGGTAACAAAAAAGATTTTACAGTTCTTTTCCTAACATGATCTTTTTCTTTACTGCATCATTGTAGAGGATAATGTATTTGAGTTGAGTGTTTTTTCAGATGTAGAATTGGCCTATTTTTTGATTTTCATTTTCACTCCTTTCTTCAGGCTTTTTGGCCTCCAGTCATTGCCTATGATCTCCCCTTTCCTGAGAACTTGGCCTAAGTTCTACTCAGTGATTTCCTCCATTTTGAAATCCTCCCAGTGAGTTCTGGTTCACTCTTTCAAAGTCTACACTTTGTTCTCTTCTGAGGTTCTCACAAGCAGGTTTGATTCTTTCTCCCTCAGGTCTGGCATAACCTTTCTATTGATCTTCTGTTACCTAAAATTTAATGTCTTCATGTACTCCTATTGAAGTTACATTCATGTTCATGTCTTTCGCATTATAAATAGAAATTCCCAGGGGAAGGGGCAGTTCCTGATAATTTGCCTTCCATCTTTCGTGTACATTAAAACCATCTTTTACAGATAGTAAACATTAAAAATTCAGCTATAGAAAGGAAATTATTTTTAAACAGTTGGAAAACATAATGACTGCTCTCCTGAGGTTCCCTGCAGTTATAAAGAAGAGTCATACTGTTATCAGCAATTCCCTTGGTAACTTTCTCAAGTTGAGGGAACTGAGGGAAAATCTCGGAACCTGATGCTATAATGAGGGACATAGTATTTTGGAATTTTCTGTCTTTTACCTTCCCAGGACCACATCCATCTACTTTGATGTTGCACTAAGCAGTCAGAGATTTTGGCAGCTTCATGTGTATCATGCAAATATCTTTTTATCCAATCATATGAGAATCTGATGATTACAGGGTATGAAACCTGGAACATTTATCAAGTGTTGCCATAACCCTAATTAGAAATGTTCATAGGGGTATAGAGAGAGGCATTCTGGAAACTAAGATCTTCATCCACTTCCTCTGCCAAATGCTAGTCATATTCTTGGTATGAATTCAAAAAACAAGTACTTCAGAATTTGATAGAGTACTTATATGCTAGCATGAAAACAAAGCATTGATAATGGTTTTCACAATATTTGTTTTTATTAAGTAATTGTAGGAAGAAGTTTCAATCCCCAAAGTTAGGTTATGAATTCAGTGTGTTAGTCAGTGTTTTCCTGATAAATGTTTTAAGAAAGGGGGTTGTGTTGAGATGAGAGAGAGACAGAGAGAGACATCAGAAGCAAGGTTTACTTGGGTTTGTCTTATGTATGTATGTGTGTATGTAAATGAGAACTTGTAAAACTAATATGTTCTAAAATGGTTAAAAATAACCCTAAAATTCCAGAATAATGTTACTAATAGAAGGTAGATTGACAGTATTCATAATTACTGGGGTCCAGTATAACAGTAATACATGAGGCTTGCACAATTGATTTTTATTAATAAAATAATGTAAATTTACAGTTACTATAAAATTATTGTATGTCATTCTATTTTCATTTGAAAAAATTTAAGACACATTAGAGACATGCTATGATGATGGACAGAGGTGGCACTAAGGCTCATGGAATCAGCAGAAGTAGGCGAGAATGACAGAGCTCAGCGATTCCTGAGCTCTGGGGCCCTAGAGGCCTGAGTGGGTAGTGGCAATTTCCCCACAAAAGTACTCTGAGCACAAAATCAGAAGTGCTTTGCAACTCAGTCCTATCAGATTTCAAGACGAATACATATTTTTGACCAAATGGCATTTACTTTAAAATAAATAGGGAACTGGTGGCATTTGAAAAAAAGAGCAGCCATTGCTCTTTATGCCAGACATAATAGTTATTTAATGCTGACCTCATGGAGACAGACAAGTGTAGGGAGAGCAGTTTTTATTTTGAGTGATCCAGAGTGCATGTGTGCGTGTCAGATGGGACTTGAACTGTGGAGGCTCTGTGTGGCCGCCAATCTGAAAACACAGTGACCTGAACTGGCCACATCAGTAATGGTTTCCCCGTGATTCACACATTGCTGCTGGAATTCTTCTTTTTTTTTCTGTCAACACCAAGACGACTTGGTGTAGCGATTATTATTTGCATCCCTCACACACATATTCTTTCTGCACTATATTATGGTTTGGGTGGGAAAAAAAAGAAGAAAATAAAGATTGCACATCAAATAGTTGACTTCTCTGATTGAAGTTTTAAAAACTGATGGGATGATTCATGAAAACAGAAGCAAACAACACTCTCCAGCTGGAGTTGATAGACTATCTATGCTGTTCTGCTCTTAGATTTCTACGCCATGGCTCATCCACCCCTTCATCACAGTCTCTTAGGTGTGTTACCTTTTCCTGCAGAATCTTGTTGTACTTTAGTCATCAGGGATTTCATAAGTTTGTGAAGGGTGCCTTGATATTGAAATGAAATTCTGACTGATTAAAAATAAGTATAAGCACTTTACTAAAATGTTTCTTAATGTTTTTCAAGCTGTTTGATAGGTAAATCCTCATATTTTATTGTCTGCATCGCCATTAGTTGATTTTTCCTAGCATAAGTCCAACAAATGAACTCTGAAACAAATGTCTTTCACATGTCTTGGTACCCGTTTCCCTCCCCCCCCCCACACCCCCCACCCGTCTTGGTTTTCCCCCCTACCCTATCAAATTTCAAATATCCAAATACAAATAAATTCAATATATCAGATAACAAAGTGAGATACTATACCAATATGTGATAACCAAGGGACAGCAAAGGAGATGAGAGACAACATAGTACATTAAGGACAACAATCATTCATTATATGGCTTTTGTTTCACCATCCTGGAGGTCCTTTCAATAAGCTTCACATTATATGTCCTTATGTATCAAGATTTTGCTCTATTGCAAATCTTTTAGACTGCGCGTATATTTTCATTATGGTCTTTTTGTTATTTCATCAGAATTAGCAGTGCAAACTTCAATTGTCCTTAAGGGCTGAATGGACAATATTGTTAAAAATGTTTTCTATATTTTTAATTTATTTTGGACGTTGATCAAGTCTGACCCAGATACAAGAACTGGAGTGCTTTAGCACTCCAGGACTTGGGCATGATGGGTAGGTAACATTAATCACTTTTTGGGTCCCATCCAGTAGATAACTGTTTACTGTTACCAGTTTCTCCAGGCTCTTAAAATATCATTTAATTATCAAATTTGCTATAATATAGGCACTTTTAGTTAGATTTTATGGAAAGTTGATCAAAAATAGGGTTAATTCACTAAGCCAGAGCGCAACCCATCACTTCCATTTCCAACTGGAACCAACTATAGATAGAAGAAAATTACAAATTAGTGAGTTATGTTATTACTAATCACATGGGTAATATTGAAAGTAGAAGACAAAAGAAAGCTATCATGGTTAGATTCATTTTGGCTTATTTTTTCTTGGTTACTCCAAAAGGGTGCTAAGCTTTCCTTGGTGCTTTCCAGTGTTAATCCTGTACTTGTGACTGAAACCTTATTGGAAACAGTCATAGCAGATGCAGTTAGCATGAGATGATTACCAATGACTGTGAGCCATCAATCTAAGGACTGGATATCTTTTTAGAGAAGGGAGAAGGACAGTTGGACATAGGAATCCTGAGGGAAGAGAACCATATAAAGATGGACACAGAAATGAGTGAGGAAGCTCCAAGGAGAATTGCCAGATAGATATACCAAGAAAAATGTGTTTCCAGGCCTCTTAGACACACACACACACACACACACACACACACACACACACACAGACACACACAGACTTATATTTAGGTAGTGGAGTATTGATACACACTGTGAAAGAAAGAATGGACGCTAAGGATGAATATTCACCATGTGCTAGTAGGCAGGAAGTTTTGACTTTTCTTGGGTGCAAAATTTAAGCTGCAGTGTGAATGATGAAAAGTAGTGACACCAAAGAATGGCAGAATTGTGATTCTGCTTTCTGGGCTGAGAGATAATATTCATAGCATTAAGTATAAAGTTTGAACTTTTTCACACTCTGAACTTTGGAGTTGAACTGTGCTCAACATGTGCATAATAGGGCATGGCAGGAGAAGGAACGTGAGTGAAGGAGGTGAGTTTATACTTAGTTGTTCAGAAAATGCCAAATACTGTCTGGACTTACATGCTACATTCTGCTTCATGACAGTAGAGAAAAGTGAATCTTATAAAGCCAGGCTTCTATTCCAGGACTATAGTTCTACTGAATCAACAAGTAGGGGAGGTAGGAAAGGAAACCCAAGGTATACAATACCAGATATTGTGCTCTGTTCATTATACTGTATTATTTCTTATCAATAAATCACTGTTAAATAAAGGAATATGTAAGTTGGTGAAACTTGGTGAATATGAACATTTAAAACATCTTACTTTAAAATAAATTGGATATTTTATCTTGAAAAATCTTGTTTGGACAGTTATATAGATTCTCAATGGATATAGTTTTATCTTGAATTTGAAATGCCCCTTCTGTTTCCCTAAGACCTGTTCATCACAAACCAGTATTTTCAGGCCTCGGATGATCAGAAGCTCAGAGTTTAAATCTGGGTAGTTATGAGATTTTTAATCTTACCCAGTATAGGATTTCAAATGAAGAAACTAAAATGTGTTTTAATTTGAGACAAGTTTGGTGGCATTTTATACTTCAGTGGGTTCTAAATTGCAAGACCCTTTTCACCTTCTACCACTGGTTCCTTCTGTTCACCTGCCTGGAGAAACAAGTGTCATATAAAGTGATGGCAGAACCATCTGTTTCTGTCATTTTGACTGCACATCAGTTTCATTGCATATATGTAAATGCTTGAAGTTCTTTACAAAAGAACTCTGTGATATTATTGATTTTATGAGTTGTGATGTTTTTTGAGGTCTTGCTTTAAGTAGCAAGTAAGCTTTGAGTGCAGTTCATGAAGAACACCTATTTACTCATTTTAGGGTTAAACCAAAGCCAGTTTCTAGAAAGATGGTGAATATCTTTTTGATGTCTGAGCTCTCGAACAGGGTCAGAAAATCGTATCAAAATTAGGTCAAACATAAGGTTACTGGTGTGAGAAAACCATCCTAAGTAGAAAGAAGAGAAACTTAGAAGAAATGGGATCCATAACGAATTGTTAATGATATCACAGTGGGAATCATAACCAAGGAGTAGAAGAGTATATGATGATGGGAATAATTCATTAGGTGAATAGAAAAGATTATAAAGAAACTTTTACCATTTGAATATTACTATATAAATGTCCACACATATGCATAGGTGGTGATTTTGAAATTTAGAAGTTTAATTAGCTAGCTCAGAGACTTAAGTTTCTGTTTCTGTTTCTCTGGTTCAGGAGAAATTTTGGCCTATTATTGGATGAAATAGAGAGCTACTGAAGATTACTGAGTAGAAGAGTTGAATGACAATGGAAAATTTTATTTGTGTAAAGAAATAAAAGAATCATTAAGATCTGAAAGTTGAGTCAGAGTGTGCCTCTGAGATAATATCAATGAAGTATTGCAAACAGTGGTAAAGAAAATATCTAGATAGCACTATTTACTATAGCAAAGATATGGAAGCAACCCAGATGCCCCTCAGTTGATGAGTGGATCCACAAGATGTGGAATTTATACACAATGGAATTCTAGGCTGCTGTCAGAAAGACTGACATTGCCCCATCTGTAAGGATATGGAAAGACTTACAAAAATCATATTAAGTGAAGTAAGCCAGACTCAAAGGAACATAGGCTCAATGGTTTCCCTCATTTGTCATAATCAGTAGATACCTTGGGCTCTCCTAGCAGAGATTTCCAATAGAGCAAAACCTAGATACACAAGGTCACATAGTATGACACTACATGAAAGGACCTCCAGGATATAGAAACACAAGCCATATAATGAGTGATTGTTGTCTTTAATGTACTATGTTATCTCTCATCTCTTTTGCTGTCCCTCTGCTATCTTATATTGTTACAGTATTTCACCTTGTTATCGGATATAGTGTATATATGCTTATTTAGTTATTTGAAATCGGATAGATAAGGAAGCAGGGAAAACAAGATGAGGGGCAGGAGTGGGGAGAGGGAAATGGGGACCAAGACATGAGAAAGGGTATCAATGTTTGTGAAGTATTGCATCTTCTATCTGGTGAATATAATGTAACCCTTCTATTAATCACAATAAAAATATATGAAAAAATAGCTAGTAAAAGAATGTGCTAGCCTTCTAGCTCCATGGCAAAATACCTAAGAAAATCAGCTTAACGGTGGCAACATTTGTTTTGGGATATAGTTTCAGTCTGCTTTGGGGAGAAGCAGAACATCATGGTAGCAGGAATATGTGGAGGAGGAAGCCATTTATTCACGTTAAGTAGGCAGGAGAGAGAGAGAGAAGAGAAAAAGGAGAGAAGTGGAAGAAGGAGAAAGAGAATTGAAGACTGGAGAGCAGAGATAGAAGAGAAATAGGAGAGAGAAGAGAGCAGAACAAACATCATTTACAAGGACACATTTCAGGGATGCATTTAACAACCTTAAGTCCCAGCTCAAATTGGAAAGTTTTTATCCCTTCCCAATAGCTCATCAAATTATGGACACATGAGTAGGTTGATCCTTTGGTGAGAACAAAGTTTTCATGATCCCACCACTTTGTAAAAAGCATATCAGCAGGCAATCGAATCTTTAGCATATAGCTTTGGGGCAACATTTTAGATACCAGCCATAACAAAGAGGAATATATCTTAGGGGACATTAATTTCATTTTTAATCATGAGCTTGATACGCAACCAGAAATGAACAAGAGGAGCAGAGATTAAAAAAAGAATAAATATGGTCAAAATATATGCGTGTTTAGAACTGTTATAATAAAACCTCTTTGTTGTTAAGTCTGGGAGCTTAAGCTAGCATGTAAGATATGTGAAAGAAATCACCAAGTGTCCAAGTGGTAAGAGAGGAAGCAAAGGTTATTAACTTTCCAAGAGGTAAGGGACCAGATGGCATAAGAATATTGTTCATGAATAGAGTGAGTGAAGGCTGGAGTTGATGAGCATTTCAAATGCTGAAGGAATGTATTACTTACGTTTCATAGTTTTTTGCAGCTAGTTGTTCAGGAAGCTGAAGTTTCTCAGGGTTTTTGCTAGGTGGTGCAGTACAATCCTTTCCAGAAGTGATTAATACAGGTAGGGTTCTGTTTGAATACAGAACAGTTTCTGCAAAACAAAGGAAAAGAGCCTTCCTGACAGGTGGTTCCTCAAAAGACTTAACCTAGAGCTCCCCTATGACCCAGCAATTCCACTAGTTGGCATTTACCCTGTTGTCCAGAAACAAGGACATACCACATCCACTATCACAATGACGTTCATTGCAGCACTATTTACCATAGCAAAGATATGGAACCAACCCAGATGCCCCGCAGTTAATGAGTGGATCAACAAGATGTGGTATTTATACACAATGGAATTCTATGCTGCTGTCAGAAAGAACGACATCGCTCCATTTGTAAGGAGATGGAAAGACTTAGAATAAAATCATTTTAAGTGAAGTAAGCCAGACTCAAAGGAACATAGGCTCAATGGTTTCCCTCATTTGTCATAATCAGTAGAAACCTTAGGCTCTCCTAGCAGAGATTTCCAATAGAACAAAACCTAGATACATAAGGCCATATAGTATGATGCTAAATGAAAGGTCCTCCAGGATATAGAAACAACAGCCATATAATGAGTGATTGTTGTCCTTAATGTACTATGTTATCTCTCATCTCTTTTGCTGTCCCTTGGTTACCTCGAATTGTTACAGTATTTTACCTTGTTATCTGATATATTGTATATATGTTTATTTGGTTATTTGAAATTGGATAGGGAAGGGGGGAAAACAAGATGAGGGTCGGGGGAGGGAAATGGGGACCAAGACATGAGAAAGGGTATCAATGTTTATGAAGTAAAGCATCTTCTATCTGGTGAATATAATGTAACCCTTCTATTAAGTACAATAAAAATATATTAAAAATGATTCTGAGCTGGAGAATGGGCTGCTGAAGAATTTCGAGGAAGTCCTCCCAGGAGAAGATAGTCAGTGCGCCATGCCTTGGGAGTAAGACTGAGTTATAAGAACAGAGCATATGCATGACACTCTGGAGACCATGAAAATCACAGGTGGTGTTGTTGAGTTTGAATAAATAGCATGAATTAAAGGTAGAATGATTTCCTGATATGAATGGTTTTCTCATGTGGAGTGGAATGTTACTGTTGTTGAATGAAGGAACAGGAATCAAGACACTTATTTTGTAGTAGTCACATTCTGATTTCCTGGAACTTCAGTTTCTCCTGCTTGGACCTGTGGCAAGTACTCCCTGCATTATACACTGAACACACCACTCACCATGGTTTTTAGGCTTCATGAAGTGAAGGATCTGAACAGTTCTTGAAAAAAATGCGGTATTATTTCAGATGTAGTGTAAAATTTCATGGAAACATTAAAATGTGGTCAAATTGTGAAAAAATGAGTCAGCAGTTAAAATTATGTATCAGAGTAGCTTTTGTGAACTGGCTTTTGTGTACTGTGCACAGAGGCAGTTTCAGACTTTTAATTCCAAACTTGAAAATGGAAAATAACTGTTAAAGAAAATTTTTTTCTTTCTGCTTCAAACTGAGAGAGAGCAAGTTGTATAACTGTTGCTTTACAGAAGCAGCTGGTAGCATCTGTCAGGACAATTTGCAGCTATTACCCCCTCTTACAGATCTGACAAAATTGAATTGCTGCCTAACTAATGTAGTTGCGGGTGAAAGTCACCTTTCAGTCACCCAATGACTGTGAAACAACCCTATTTTAAAAATTCATATTGCTGAGTTGCATTTGGAAAAGTGTTGTCCTCTTATAAATTATATTTTAAGATACATTAAATTTGCTTATGCAATATGTATATTTGTATACATATGTCTACGAAGTATGTATTTATAGAGTAGAAGAAAAATCCATCCTCCTCTCTCCATGATGTGCTCCTTTTAACAATTGAAAGCGGTCATGAGGAAATGGGGGGATGGAGGGGAATTTGGATGAAGGTAAATGGAAAAAACAGAGATATTTTGAAGGTTTTTTTTCCCAGTCATTTTGTGTCTTTTGAGTTGGTAATGTGAGGCAAATATTTGTGTTGCTGATACTGTGCTATAGTCTACTCTTGTGATACAGAAGGATAAGACCTAATTTAATGTGGAAAAGAGCATGTACAGAGATAATGAAACAGATCTACATTAAAATGTAATATGTTATGTGTACTATGAACCAAGGAAGGTTTGCAGATCAATTTGCATTAGAGCAGATACTGGTTTTCATTTGAAGTGTATTTGGACATATGAGTATCATGAGTGGTTGCAGGAGTAAGGTGTACTTTTCACCTACATTTGCTGATAGTCACCCTTCAAAATGTATATGATGCCTGATATACTACAGGGGCAGTAAATATATGTATAGAGAGCAGACCAATGGAGGCAGTAAATATTGTATGTTCAGAGAGCAGACTAATGGAGGAAACAAATATATGCAAAGTCTTCAGGATCATCTTGATTTGAATTGCCAAACCCTTCTCCCACTGTGCAGTGTTTTGTTGAAGCCCCATGTGGCCTTTTACTAGAATGAGTAATCAAATCAGAACGCATCCTGGAATATTTAATTGTGGATCACTGTCAGTCCTGTATAGGGAAAAGCAGTGGATCCTGTGTGGAGATGGGAACATAATTTCCAGATAAGGAGAGGAATTTGCAATGACAAGGGTTTTTGAAGGACTGACTCCAAGGACAGAAAGAGGGACAGTGTACAAAGAACCAAACCAGAGATTATGATATAGCATCCAAGAGAAACTTTGAATTTTATTTAAAATCCTTTCCCTAAGAGTGAAAAGAGAATGACTTCATGGGCTCCGTTCCAATGGGACTTCCCATGCTCAAGGCACTGGTATATTTTGAATAGAGGAGGAGGAGGAGGAAAAGTGGTCATTGGGAGGGAACAGATGATGCAGGGACTTTTGACTACAGTAAGAGTTGGTTCTAGGAGCAGAGGTAAACCATAGTAAATGTTTCCTCAGAATTGTGATGTGGCAAGTTGCTGTTCTTCAAAAGAAAAGGAAATGCCTGTGTCTGGCAGTGTGGGGAATGAATGCTAGGGAACAAACGTGCCTGTGGAAGACCTTTGGGAGTGACAGGGAAGAGTTGTTTTGACTAGAATGTTGTTGGGGAAAACAGAAGTAAGTAGGTGGTGCTGCCATTGATTCTGACTGGCTGGGATGGCTGACGTGGGGCACATGTTCAAGGGTCCTGTATTAGCAGTGGTGCATTAGATGGCCCACATGTCCATATCAAAAGAGCACAGGCAGTACTCAAGATGAACACTGGGGATCACATCAGTACATAGGCACTACTTGAAATGGATTCAATTCCTAAGGCCACAGGTCAGAGAAGGGGAAAGTAAAGAACTCCAAACGCTGATCACCGTACCCTAGCGAGAAGAAGATCCTTCTAGAGTAGTAAGTTGGAGACAGTTGAAATGGCTGGTCAGAACTCTTACCTAAGTGGTTGTGGTAGCCTTTCTTGTCTCTACTGTACACTTCAACTTCCTTCTTTCCCTCCTTACTGCAAACTTACCACCTTGTTTTTTTTATTTTATTTTTTATTGTAATTGGTAAAAGGGTTACATGATATTTGCCAGATAGAAGTTGCATTAATTCACATACATTGATACCCTTTCACATGTCTTGGTACCCATTTCCCTCCCCCCCCACCCCCCACCCGTCTTGGTTTTCCCCCCTTCCCTATCAAATTTCAAATATCCAAATACAAATAAATTCAATATATCAGATAACAAAGTGAGATACTATACCAATGTGAGATAACCAAGGGACAGGTAACGAAGGGAGCTAGGTCTGTGTTTTTTTTTTTACCTTTTTTTTATTGTAATTAGTAAAAGGGTTACACGATATTTGCCAGATAGAAGGTGCATTAATTCACATACATTGATACCCTTTCACATGTCTTGGTACCCATTTCCCTCCCCCCCCACACCCCCCACCCGTCTTGGTTTTCCCCCCTTCCCTATTAAATTTCAAATATCCAAATACAAATAAATTCAATATATCAGATAACAAAGTGAGATACTATACCAATGTGAGATAACCAAGGGACAGCAAAGGAGATGAGAGACAACATAGTACATTAAGGACAACAATCATTCATTATATGGCTTTTGTTTCACTATCCTGGAGGTCCTTTCAATTGGCTTCACATTATATGTCCTTATGTATGAAGATTAACGATGGCTTTTTGAACTTGAAAGTCAGTTTATATTCAATCTCACTTGAAGACAAAGCTAAATTATCATTTGCTTATGAATGGCAATGTCACAGCTGTGTGTGTGTGTGTATATATATATATATGTATAACTACATCTATATATTCACTTTCCAATAGCATTCCATTATATTAACTCAGGTTGTCAAAGGATTTCTCCTAGACATCTTTTTTTGCATATAATTTTTAATGTAATTAATAGAAGGGTTACATTACATTTGCCAGATGGGAGGTGCATTACTTCACATACATTGATACCCTTTCTCATGTCTTGGTCCCCATTTCCCTCCTCCACCCCCACTCTCATCTTGTTTTCCCCCCTTTCCTATCCAATTTCAAATAAACAAATATGCAGTTTTTTCTCCTCAAAAATGTTCTGAGAGGATGCTTTAGACAAAAAAATTTAGAAAGGAACACCTTCCTCGGTTAGATATGATGACAATGCAATTAAAATTTTTGCATTTGCAGTATTCTGTCTGGATAAAAGATTCCCCCCCCAGGAAAATGTGGATGATGTTTTAATTTCCCCATGGCCTTTCAGAATTCTGTTAGCAGTGAAAAAAAGTTTCAAAGTATTATTTCTTACCATAAGTTTGAAAATACCTTTTTATTTCCTCCTGCATATAATGTTTAAGTTCACTTTTCTCCTATTAGCTTCTTTCTCCAGAAAGAATAGTTTCATTTAGTTATCATGAGCTTACCCTTTTGGCATTTTCTTATTGATACACATTAATGTACAAAGCAATGGGTTCTGCTGTGACATTCTGAATGTTCATATCATGTCAACTCCCTTTTAAAAGTAATTGTAATTTTAAAAATTATAGTGAAGGGGATGTACAGACGGGCTACAGTTCGGTAAAAAGTACACTTCTTTTTTGGGTAATGTCACCTCTTCCCTTGCTCTCTCTCAGGCTTTCCCTCCCATTCCCCCACTCACAAGTTGTACACAACTTGTATTCAACAATTTTCAGCATAGTGTCCAGTGAGCCCCACTGCTGCATTTGTTTATCCTTTGTCTCTCCATTTCTGTGCCTCCCTTTAAACTCCCACAGACAGATAAACAGACAGAACAAAATGGAAAGACAAGAGAAACTAAAAAGAAAAAAAAACCCTCACTTTCATTTCCTGGAGTTCATGTGGATATATAGTATTTTGGATGATCAGATGCACATAGGCAGTGTGCCTTTCTGTTCTTCTCCTGTCTCCTCCTTTGGTTTCACTATATGTGAATGCCTAGAGACCTGTATAATTTCTTATGCCCAAGTATTTTAGATCTAGTTAATTTTTGTGTTTTTTTTAAAAGCTATCTTTAAGTAGGTGTACAAAAAATGAGTTGCCACTTTATGTATCAACCTCTTTCTTAACTCCCCTTTCCCTTTCTATGTCTTCTCTAATCTCAGATCTTATATGAGAACACAAAATACTACCCTTACAAAATCAAGCCCGTTGTTTATATGCCACACACAAATCTCCATTTCCTCACTACCACTCAGAAGAGAGAAGACCATGGTTACAATAACAATACTTCAAAGACAAACTATACATTTAAGTATGGTAAATAAAAATCAGAAACAATAATAAGAATAGAAAAGTAAGAGATTGGGCATGTGTAGGATACACTAGGAATTAAAATCATCAATGCTTATATTAAAAATGAGGTGGCAGGAAAAGCAAAAAGGGGCGGAAGAAATAGTGTTCTGGATCTGGAATAGAAATGTGAGGAGAGAGGTAAAGTCCCCCTGTGTGCTGAAAGTGGAGGATTGAAGACAGAAGAAAGAGAAGGTAGCGAATAGGCTCTTAACACTGCTGAATAAAGGTGGGTAAATTTCTTCTTCTTCTTTTTCTTCATTTCCTCTTCCTCCTCCTCCTCCTTCTCCTCCACGCTGAAGCCTCTCCTTTTCCTTTTCTTCTTCCTCCCTCCCTTCCTCCTTCTCCTCTTCTTTCTCCTGTTTCTTTCTCCTTCATTGCCTTTGTCAGAGACCCAGAAACTTCAGGGGAAATAGGTCATTTACAGAAGGACCTTGGGAGGTCTTCCCAGGGTTATGCCCTGGCCTGAGACCCACAGTTTGATTTACAACTATGTTTGCCTAGCAAGTACACTGATTCTCATTAGGTTCCGTATGTAAGTTGATTTGGGGAAAAAAAGTTAGAGGATGGAGAACATTGGGGGAAATTAGAATTTCCTAAAGGCATCCATTAGTGCTGTGTTGCTGCTAGCACTGAGTGTTTTACAAGCTGACAGTCACCTCAAAAACTTAAAGGAAAGCAGTTTCTATAGCAACAGTGGAACCATTTGAAGTGTGACTAGATAATCTTTTCTTATAACTAAGAAAGCAGAGATATGGAAATTCATTAAAGATATATTTCATATCTTCTACCTAATGCACATTCAGGGCAAGTATACTCTTTGACATGTCAAATATCTTGCTGCCATCTCAGTGCATTAAATACTGATGCACCTTAATGGTTTGATTAGCTTCCCAAGATGAATTTTGGCTGCTAGTAATCATGATTAAGGATATGTATTCTGGACTTGATTGCCTTGGGTTCAAACACTAATACTCCCAATTTTAGTTCATTGCTATATCTGTTCCTGAGTCTTTTATCTTTAGAATGAAAACAAATAAATCTACTCTGAATGTAAGCCTTAAAGAAGTGGAAATATATAAGCAGTGTCTTGTTGGTGAAAATAGCTTACCAAACACTGCCTACTGTAAATAACAAGTCTTTCAGAAATGGACTGGCTTCCTGTTTTCACAGATAAAACTGGAATTCATAGTCCATTTAAATAAATGCAACTACAGTTGGCTCAACTTTCTAATATTTCTATTTGATCCAGGCATCCTCACTGGCATAGTCAGTAATACAAGATGAGCACTGTGTCATTACTTCCTTTTAAGTTACATATTTGCCCAGTAGGCCAGGGGAATGATGTGCTGTCAACCCCTTTTCAGGGTCCACTGGTAGAAGGAACATGGGAAGGCAAAAGGCCCCTTTAGTGGAAGCTTATAATCAGTCTCTCTTGTATTCTCTGCATGACTCCTCATACTCTAGCCTTGGCTTGGTTTCTAGAATAAGAAAGGGTCCTGCTTCAGGATTTCATGAGTACTATTCCTTCACGGGCTCATTTTCTTTTCTTGGTTCTCCCGATAACTGAATGTTTGTAATCACAACAGTTTCAGCCCAGATGTTGTCCCTCTTTCAAAAATTGTTTTGCCAGATCATTTTGTATCAAATCAATCCATTAAAAATTCTTAGTGTATTTACAATTTGTAATGATTGACTTAAATTAACTTGTGGAGCTGCCTGCCTCATGGATTCATGTTTCATGCAGGAAGTGACTGGTTTCTTTCTAGTGAGGGATGTAGGCACTTAGTAAGTGAACGATTGAAAAGAGTGGACTGGCACACAGAAGAGTAAGTCCTCATTTGGACCAAGATTCTACTGAGTTCTTAAAAGAAAAATGGGCAGTGCGAGATAGGTGATGTAGAACTCAAGAGAAGCATAAGGGAACATATAAAGGATTTCTTTTGAACCTGAACACATAACTACCAGGTCAGGCTTCCTATTTCCTGCACACCCTTGAAAACTGCTTCTCCTTGTCTCACTTCTGTTATTGGGTAACTTTTCCTTTCACAGTCCTCCCATTCCAATCTTGTTATCCTCCTACTTATAGAAATGAGGTGCCACCCTGTAGCTCTAAAGCAGAATATTTTGTTAAAACATTCACATCCACAGCCACAGGGGATTGCTCAGATAGCACAATCATGTTTATGTAGCCAGGAGCAAGAAACGATGACTTTCCACTGGAGGAGATCACTTAGCTAAGAGCTATGGGCTTCCATTAACCGTGATAACCACAGTCTAATTTCACTGCGGAATGAGAGCTGTGAGATAATTAGGAAAAGTGCATGCCAGAATGCCAGTGCATATTTCTCCTAAATTAATACAGCCTCATCAAATAGATTATATTAAAAACAGACACTGTATGAAACAAGATCATTGATTGTCTTAATTAATATGAATCAGCAGGCAGAGTCAGGGCCTACATTAACCTTGGCAGTGGTTGAGAGTCTGGGGAAACTTCACTGAGCAAAACTGACTTGGAGGAAATAAATCTGTGCTCCGAGTCTGGATATTGTGCACTGGAGCATCTGTTCTGATCTCCATGTCCAGTCCAAAGGGTCTCCTTTGTAGGCCAAGGGAGGAGAGCAGACCATACAAAACAAAAGTCTCCATTATGGGTCAAAGTTCACAGGTGAAAATAAACCAATAAAATGACAATGTCTAACATCTTTTGAATAAATAGGATTCCAAAAATTAAATCTTGAGGAGAATGGGCAAAAGATTAGAAGTATTATTGATCAAAATTTCTAAGCAATATATGGGTCATTTCCAAATGCTTCTGATAATTACAGTGGCTATGTATCCCAAGGGAAATTAGTTTCAAAGTCCTTCCTTTCTTTTCCTTATGGGTTTTTTTTGTTATTGACATCTTAAGATATTTTAATTTCTAGGAGGAAGAAATTTTTGTTCTGTTTTGAATGATATTCCAAGAAATTCTTAGTTATTTCAAGCACAGCCATTTTTAGGTTGCCATATTTAGCAAACATATATGAACTGCCCAGTAAAATTTTAATTTTAGATAAACATGCAATATTCAAGACATCCTTGAACTGAAAATTTGGTTCTGAAATTCCAATTTAGTTGAGAGTCCTTTATTTTATCTGAAAAACTATATGTGGCTTTTATATTTCTGAAACCATATTTTCTTTTTCTTTCCTTTGTGGTTTTTAGAGAGGATTTCAAAATGTATTCCAGGGTGACCCTTGAATTCATGATCCTCCCGTCTCACCTTTCAAAACCTTGTTTTACAGGCAAGAACCACTACTGTGTTCACATTGTTTTTAAGAGGAGTATCTACTTCATTTGCAGCGAAGAAGACTAGAATGTGTTAAACAAAGTAAAAAGTTCTATAAAATTGCAGAGCAGTACCTAATATTTAATTTAGTTAATTGGTGGGGATGTAAAATAAGTAAGGTTCACTTTAGACCTATGTCATACATTGGATGTGATGGGCCTGGATTCTGAGGACCAATGTGTCTCATTTCCAGAGCTTGTTCTCTTTCAACTTGTCTTGTTGCTTGCTCTTCAGGCCCAATGTTTAGTACTTGAGTTCTAGTATGGACATTTGCGAAAGTGTTCTGAGATTTCAGGCAAGTCCTCTAATATTTCTATGCTTCATTCTCATAAAGTACAATGTCTTGCTAAATATAAATTGCTCTGAAACATTTGTTGAATTGAATTGGGTACTCATTTGCATATGGATTATAGGGAGGGTTGTGGTATACAGCAGAGGGATTGAGAGTTCAGGTTTTCTGGTCCACTGACTCAACTCTGGGCTTATTTAATTTCTTTACGCTCTGTTTTCTCAATGATAAACACGCCATAATAGAATAACTAAGCCACCACATCATTATAGAGGATAGAATACATTTTAAGAACACCTACCATGGAACTAAGCTTTTAACAACTGCTCTTTAAATTTCAAATATAGGAGATTATAAATGAGCAAGACACATTGAAAAGTTTGGGTGCTGAATAAAAAAATACAACGAAAATAGGACTTGCTTTTAATCCTTGCTCCGATGGGGGTAATCAACCCTTTCCAACATTTTTGGGACTCACCAAACTTACATTTCTGAGTTCAGGTTTGTAATCAGAATAAAGGAAAGGTAAGAGCTCTGGATATAATTTTTTCTAGCTTTCCTTAGCTAGATAGTCCCTTTCCTTTGAGTATCTGTGACTACTTTTTATCAAGACTTAGACATCTGAGAATGTGGTAGAGCCAGAAAGAAAAAACAGGGTGCACATACCAACATCTATAAGTAGATGATAGAAGAAAGATGGCCTTCCATTCTGTGATGTCACGATATCACCTTCTTTAGGAGTTAACCTATATTTGGGAGTTTTACTCTGTGAATTAAGAGAATATTTTATGTGGTTTTTAATATAAACTATATCACTCACCAATGTGATTGGTAAAAACTAATCTTCAAAGTCTAAGTAATGGCTCTGAATAGCACTGAATTTTATTTTCTTTTGTCATGATTGAAGTTTCTCTTCCCCAAACTGCCAAGTATTTATTGGAATATAAAGAATAATTTATGAATAGATCTACTGAGCAAAGATTAACCTTTTTCTTTGTTGCAAAACCCTAAGTCCACTGGAGTGAAGCTCTAGGAGAATTAGAATGCAAGAGCTCATCAGCTTCTGTTGCAACTATAAAGAAAATGACACAGCAGCATGAATGATGAAGAACTTAAAAGGAAATGCAATAGTTTTTTTAAAACCCTATTTTAAAATTTTACCTGTGTGATTTCACCAGTGGAGAATAAAATTCTTGGGATGAAAGCTTGCAAAGTGAAATGTTATATGGTTCACGTTTTGTAAGAAGAGACTGCATTTCTGATCTGCTTTTTAAAGATTCAGATAGCATTTTTGAAAAGTTCCTCTTCATTCTGAGGTTGAAGGTGGAGCCCTTGTGCTGTGTCCAGGGGTGTTCTCTGAGAATTGCATGAACAAGCAATTCTCACAAGGACATAGGACAGTCCAGAAAAGAAATGTTGCTTATTTTTTTTAACTTCTAGTTTACCACCTACCACATCTTGTATAAACTGGGTAAAAGGGAACTTTGTGGCCATGGAACAATCAGCCCTTTGAGCCCTGGAAGTTGAAGGTTTTTTTTTCCCAATGGCCTCTAGTTTTAGTCATTTCTGGAGGATAAGAGGAAATGGTCCCTGCGCATGCATGTTTCTATAGCATGATCCTGATGTGGTCTGTTTCACAATCTGTATAATCAGGGGATTTGAGCCTGTTGCTGTTTACAGTTCCTTTTCCCTAGAACATTCTTTGAATTTAAGGTGAGTTTCTTTGTTTTGGTGCTGGCACTAGGATTTAAACTTAGGGACCTAGCTCTGTTCCTTGTAGTTCTACCCCTTGAGCCACAGCTCCACGTCTGAATTTTGGTGGTTAAAGAGTCTCACAGACTTTCCTGTCCCATGCTAGCTTCCAACCTCCATCTTCAGATCTCAATCTCCTGAGTAGCTAGGATTACAGGTGTAAGTCTCTGGTAAGGTGAATTCCTCTTTGTCTTCTTCTCTCCCTCCCTCCATTCCTTCCCTCTATTCCTCCTTCCCTTCTCCCCCCCTTTATTTCTTCCTTCTTTCTGTTTTCCCTCCAGATCAACTTGCCTTGTGAAGATCTAGGTATGAAAGCAAGGACAGAAAGGTAAAAATGGGAAGGAGATAAAAAAAATTCACAGCAATCAAATCCCTACTGTGTTGCCAGAACTTCACAAATAACATCTCATTGTTTTTCTTACCGGACCCTATGAGGGATCTGATTATTGGCACTGTTTATTTTTAATGTATAGAGACACGGTAGGTCAGTAGTATGATATAATTTGTGCAAAGACAGGCACTGAAGTAGTAGAGTTGGGTTTTGGACATTCGTCAATCCAATTCTAAATTTGTGTTTTTGTTCCATTGCAAATAAGGCTTTGTGTATATTTGCAACAGAAGATGTAGCCAATCATCTCCACCCCCTCTTGGGGTAAACGGAGGATCTAAATTAATAAAACATAGCATGGATTTAAATTATGTGAAGATGTTATTTATCCAACAGTATCCTATTTTGCCAAGAGCATGATAAAGATAATTAACAGACTGTTTTGACAAGTGGCACTGTCATGCTAGGCATTGATTTTCTCAGTATTTCACATACTTGAGAAACATTCAGGAATTACTTTTAATATTACTGGCAAATATCTTTGCTTACTTAGTTTATACAGCATTCCTTTTGATATCATGTCATAATTAGACATATCTTCTCTAATTCGAATCAAAGAAGTATCTGAAATACCTTCTAACATTTTTATGTTTCTGAAAACCTTTATACTTTGTGATATTGTTAACTGTTATTATTTAGTAATAGTCTGTATGCTAGAGATAATGTAAACCATTTGGATTCCTTGAAGATGAAAATAAGCAAATTTTATTTTATTTAATGATTACAATTTTGAAAGAAATCACAATTCTTATCTTCTTTCTCCATTTTGTGTTTGTCCAGCTCTTTCTTTTTTGTTGTTTTTCTTGCTACTGTAGGTCAAATTTTTCATCTGTATTGGGGAATAAACTTTTTCTTAGCAGTTTTTTTGGCCGATATAAATCTCATGGTATTTTTGAAGGTTTGCTGCCATGTTAGTTGTATTTTTTTTCCAGGTCACAATGAGGTACTGGTCAGTAAAATAAAGGGTAATTTGTTAGACTGTGTTCTAATAAAGTAAGACTTCTGAGCAAGACACCAGTGGCTGACATATGAAATCCTACCTGCTCACTATGCTGAGACCTGGAGGATCAGTTTGAAGCGAGTCCAAACAGAAAATTCTTCATTTCCAATTAACCAGCAAAATGTTGGACTGGTGGTGTGGCTCAGGTGATGGAGTTCCATCACCAGTACCAGAACAAAAACCCAAACGATGATGATGATGATGATGATGATAAAGATAAAGATAAAGATAAATTATATGGCAGACAGCATCATAATGATTTCTACTCATAAGACATTCTGAGATGAGATACTTAGTATTTATGAAGTTTCAAGCATTTATTCAGTTCAGTGTCGTGATTGTATTGTTCTTGCTGTGTGGGCGGGAGTGAGTAACTTCACTTTTGAATCATAGTGAAACAATGAAGGCTTTAAAGATAGGGCATGTGAATAGTAGGTGCTATTTTGGCTCTGAAAAAAATATACCAGTGAACTCTGCTGCCATTGCAAAGGCACCTGGTGAGAAACACCTGGTGCTTTTCTTTTCTATTATTAAAGAACTTGATGTCAGAAAATAAAATGAAATAAAATGCTGCCAGTGACACATTCTGAAAAGATGGGTATCAAATCTTTGGCTTACGGAATTCATAAGGACTTTGAGATAATAGATTATATTACTTATGAGTGTTTCCTTCTTACAGTGGTATGTGTGGCTATTTATAATGATTCTGTCATAAAATATTTTATATGGACTCTCTACTATACTTCAGCAACAAATAGTAATTAATACTTTGGCTGATGTCTTTCAAAGTATTTCCCATGTGCATACATAAACATATAAATACTTTTCTAACACAACAACCCTGCTAACCAGATTACTTTTAGGACTTGTGAATATGAATGTTTTGGCGAATATTGCTTTTGCACATGTAAATAGGAAGTGTGAATTTTTTTCATATGGTTATTCTTTTGAAAAAACGTCATGCTAGTAGCCACAGAGCTCTGATAAATAGATACACTGTAATTTATTGAGTCTTGGACTACTCAGCTATTACAAATTGCACTGTGATGAACATATCTGGTTCGTCATTCATCTCTGATACCTCTTGATTCTCCCTCCACAGCACTGTGGGTATGTTCTTGGACTGTCCTGTCCACGTCAGAATATTAGCATCCCTCGCTTCTACCAAAAGATGAGAGGAACCCTGACATCTCCCTGTGCCTCCAGACAACCCAAATTTCCCCCTCCTTCCCATGTTGCTAAGGATCCCCTTGGGAATCCAAAGCTTCTCTCTGGTGGGCCATGGACCCAGAATAAATTCAGTCAAGAAAGGATTCTTACACAGTTTGCTACTGTTTTCTAACTAGCCAATTCTAAGGTACATTAGTCCTCAGTTTCTTTAGCTGTTAACTGGGAAGATGATCTACCACATGGAGTTTTGGGGAAAATTAAACACAACACATTACAATGCCTCACACCTGGAAAGCACTCAGTTAGTATCGTACCTACCCAAATTGAGAGCATCATTTATGGTCTCAACTTATTTCTGTCCTTTTAGGCTCTCTAAAAGAGGCATGCCAGCAACAAGAGTTGTCTTCAAGTTTTTTGTTTTGAGCTGTGTGGAAGGGATATTTAGGGAGGTAGATATTTATAGTTATGCACGAGACATCATCATAGTCAGTATTTGAGTTATGTGGAACAGTATGTCAGGCAATGTGGGGAAAAATACTGCATTTTATATCTCATACAGTTTATATTTCAATTTTTATATTTGGCAGCATGTTAGTAAAGTGATGTGATGTATATAATTTGTAAATGAAAACACACTGTGCTTTCTTGCCCCAAGTTATTTCTTTGCTCATGGGTGTGAGAACAGCATTTATTTTGGAGACCACTTGCTGGGAAGATAGAAATTCTTTTTTTATTTTGGAACAGAGGAAAGGAGTTGTAAATTTCACTGCCGTTCAGAGTGCCTACAATTCATTGTGTGTTATTTCAACATCATATGCATGAAGTTCATCATTCTTGGGGTTTTCAATAACCGCAGAGTTATGATTTAAGTGTTCCCACCCCAGTCTTTCTTTGAAGATTGATTAAAATAGGAAGGAAAGTGAAATGTTTCCTATGTTGTGGATTGCCTTTCCTTCTGCTTTGAAAATGGGAAATCAAATATAATATGTTGTCCCTTTTGCAATGTCAACAACAAATATCTCGAGAAATACTGCCCTAGTTAATTAAGTCTTTTCCTGGTCCCTCTGTTCAATCCTCGTTGAAATAAGGTGCCTAAGAGATGTGGAGTTGCTAAACTTCAAACCTGCAACCTAATAACAGGTTTTAGGAGCTGCTGGAGGGAGTGAGCTGTGTATTTGGCAGTGTATACCATGTACATTTTCAGTATGTGTGCATTCATATTTGATTAAGAGAAGCACCACTGGGACATGAACTCAGGACCCTGAGCTCTCACTTGGCTATTTCAACTATTTCATGCTCTACCACTTGAGGCACATCTCCACTTCTGAATTTTTTCTTTTTGCTGATTAATTAGAAATTAACATTTCATGAACTTTTCTGCCTTGTCCCCAGCTTATGCTATTTATTATTTTTATTGATGATGATGATGATTTTAGAAAATACTTGGTTTGAACTTATGGCTTCATATTTGCTGAGCTTGCTTGCACATCTGGTGCTCTAGTATTTGAGCCAAACCTCCAGACCAATATCTATTTTTATTCTGATATAATCAAAGAGAGAAGAGAATCTCTCATCTCTCAGACAAACCCAAAATTTGAAGAAATAAATGAACAATAAGGTAGAAAGTTAATGAAACAGGACTGTTTCATCCATATTAATTGTCCCCGCCCTTTCATGTCCAGTGTAGCTACCCTACCTACTATGTAGAAAATATTTGTGAATAATGTAATTTCTATGCCTGCAAGCAAAACAGTGCACATGCTTTTTCTTTTATTTATTTATTTATTTATTTTTTATTGTAATTAGTAAAAGGGTTACATGATATTTGCCAGATAGAAGGTGCATTAATTCACATACATTGATACCCTTTCACATGTCTTGGTACCCATTACCCTCCCCCCCACACCCCCCACCCGTCTTGGTTTTCCCCCCTTCCCTATCAAATTTCAAATAACCAAATACAAAGAAATTCAATATATCAGATAATAAATTGAGATACTATAACAATATGAGATAACCAAGGGACAGCAAAGGAGATGAGAGACAACATAGTACATTAAGGACAACAATCATTCGTTATATGGCTTTTGTTTCAATGTCCTGGAGGTCCTTTCAATTAGCTTCATACTATATGGCCTTATGTATCAAGATTTTGCTCTATTGCAGATCTCTGCTAGTAGAGCCCAAGGTTTCTACTGATTATGACGAATGAGGGAAACCATTGAGCCTAAGTTCCCTTGAGTCTGGCTTACTTCACTTAATAGGATTTTTTCTAAGTCTTTCCATTTCCTAACAAATGAGGCGATGTCATTCTTTCTGACAGCAGCATAGAATTCCATTGTGTACAAATACCACAACTTGTTGATCCACTCATCGACTGAGGGACATCTAGGTTGGTTCCATATCTTTACTATGGTGAATAGTGCTCTAATGAACATTGTTATGCTAGTGGATTTTGTATGATGTATTAATTTGTCCTCCCACAAAAGGGAAATGTCCTATTCCTTTACATAATTTTCAAAATTCCCATTGAGGCAGAGTATCTTTCAAATGTGTCTTCCTTGGCCTGTTTTCCAGATGTATGACTGGGAGTGGTGTTTTTAGATGTGAACTTGAAAGAGCTCTTCCTGTCCTGCTGGTTGCTTCCCTGTTTTGATGCTGTTCTGTTGCCAAAGAAACCAGAATGGTGTCTCTAAGATGTGCCCTTGACTACTGAGTGAGGAAGAGACTGATGGTACCATCCACGTTTCTCAAGACTGAGAAACAACACTGGAAACTTCACTTGAACCACTCATCCACAAAACTCAACAGACTAAATAACAGAACACGGATCAAGCCTGTTGGCTGTTTGGCAGGCAATGTGTGATCAACAATGCCTATTCTTTCGGCTGGATTTTGTTGGATTTATCAGTTACACCTTAACTTACAATGCCATCAGGGACTGAGACTTGATTCCCCAGTACTCAGAACACACAGAGCAAAATTACTTAACACCTTGGCCTGAAGTAACAATATCTATTTCACCGAGGTCGACCAGACATCCAGTTCTGTGGGAAGGTACTGCTGTCCATCACAACTATCCTATATGCTATTTTATTATTTTTTCCTGCAGCTTTCCTCGGTGTGGGGTAGTAAAAAGCTTACAGAGAAAGATGAACCCGAGCGGCACTTTGTAGAGGCATGTAAAGAACAATGCCAATTGTTATGCATATGGATTATTAGATGTACAACACTCAGTAAGCTTTATGCATGTTGTGTTACCTAGAGAGAACATATGTGTTATTAATATGATTTTAAAACACAGTACCTTTTCCCATGAAACTCTGATGCTCTGAGTAGTTTATATTCTCTAAGCATCTTTCCTTTTCCTCTTTCATCAGATTGCACTCTTAAAATTCACTGCATGGTCTCTGTAGGTAAGAGGAAAAGACTTAGCACTGCGATGGCCTTTCTGTTAAGCTCAGACAGTCCACATTTTCTCTGATTCTGGGATACTATTATGTTTTGCAGCCTCCTACATATTTTTCTTCTTTCATAGACAATTTCAAGTTTAATATTATATGTTTAAAAAGTGAGATAATTTTAAGGTCATAAAAATTTTGGAATCCTGCAGGCTTTAAAATACATGAAAAATGATTTAAAAAACCCTCACAGAGCCATTATTTCCATCTTTTCTAAAACTCGCCTACTAGTTAGCTGCATTGTTGTGGAATTACTGTAAGTTGTGCTTTAAAGGGATTAAGATTAACTTGATTAGAAGAAATGCTAGTTACTAAACAATTAAGACAGGAAAAAGGCCTGTATGTTTGTATGTTAGTAGGATATTAATGAAATCCATTTGGTAGAAAACAAGCCATTTTAAATATTAATTTTAATATGAACTATTCTCTGGGCAAATATTTCATAACTCCACACTATATTAATATTAGAATTTTCCTGATGATTTGTGGCATTGAGAATAATAGGGGTTGTCAAAATGTACTGAAGGTGTCTCAGAAATTTTTCTTGAGGATTCACTGAAATTAAAACAAATTACATGCCTCAGGATAATCTTTGCTGTACCTCTAGTCTGGTCCTGAAATGACTGATTTGCAGTTCTGAAAGAAAGCTCAAAAAGAATCAACTAGATAGAACTGTGATAAGGATAAGCTTTACTGATCAATTAGAAAATAACCTCAGGCACAATCGTTCCCCAAGCTAATGCACTGAAAAGCAGGCTACTAGTATTGTTCTGTGTAAGGTGTGTGTGCATTCATTTTGGAGGTGTTGAATTCACCTCTGGGCCACATGCTTGGTGGCTGGTGCTTTACCACTGAGATATTATTCCAAGCCCTTTCAATGTTGGTTATTTTTGAGGCTGGGACTAGCCTGGGGTGGACAGGTTTGGGCTACATTCCTGTTAGCTGTGCTCCCATGTGTCACTGAGGATGAAGGCAAAAGCCATGTGCGCCCAGCCAGAGATGACGGGTGCTTGCCATCAGGGCCCCTGGCTGATATGGAGTTGGGAGTACTTCTGACTGGAATGGCCTTGAATTGCTCAACCCCCTGATCTCCACTTTCCAAGAAGCTAAAATTATAAAGATGAGCTCTCAAACCTGGCTCAAAAATGAATATTTTTTCATATATTTTATTGTAATTAATAGAAGGGTTACATGATATTTTCCAGATAGATGGTGCATTAATTCCCATTCATTAATACCCTTTCACATGTCTTGGTCCCCATTTCCCTCCCCCCGCCCCCACCCCTCTAAAAGCAAATAGTTTTACTACTGACATTTCATGTTTTTAAAAACATGAGCAACAAGCAGTTGTTATAATCTTGCTTTCATGTTTCAAGTAATTCCTGTTTTATTTTTATATATATATATGTATTCTTTACTCATGCATTCTTTTAACAATCATTAATTATCTACTTTGTACTTCGTTTTATATGGAGAGCTGTGGGAAATGCAAAATATATGATATAATCATTGCCTTCTGAGAGTTTCTTTGGAATATTATAATAAAATATGAGAAGAAAATGAAAAAGGTCCAAACGTAGAAATCTCATTCTGAGCACCAAAATGAGCCGAATCGGTTTTGTTCTTTTCTGTTCTGATTTTTGACTTTTTTTTCCTTTTTCCTTTTTGAGACAAGATCTGGCTATGTAGCTTAGGCTGGCTTGGAAATAACTACATATGTACTCCAGGCTGGCCTCAAACTTAAGATCTTTCAGTTTCCATTTCCTAAGGATGGGATTATAGGCAAGTGCTACCATGCCCAACTTGAGTTTAGTCTTTAATTACTGTGCAGACACAGACACAGAGTAATTGAAGAACCACCTTAGGAAGAGCCAAGATTTCAACAGGATTAAGGCAGGAAAACAGGCTAGAGTGGGGACTAGTGGGAGTAACAGGGGCTGTGATCAGCTGAGTAGTTTATCTGGAGGGGAAGCCTCTACTCTGCTACAGCTTATCATCATGAGGCAGGACTGTAAGCCTAGAATGGTCAGTTGTTTCATTGTTTTAAGGAAATTTAAATTTTAAACTTAAGTCTTCTGACACAAACACACACACATGTGCATGTATACAGCATACATAATAGATGTATATATATATATATATACAATAATATATATGTGTGCACATATACACAGACCCACATGTATGTTAATTAATTTAAGGGTTGGTGTTAAGGTTGGTGCTGTACCACTCAAGCCATACCCGTACTTCTGAATTCCTATTGGTTAATTAGGTTTAAGAATCTTACAGACTTTCCTGCTCAAGTTGACCTCAAACCGTGATCCTCAGATCTCAGCTTCCTGAGTAGCTAGGATTGTAAGTGTGAGATACTGGTGCCTGATATAGGTCTTCTGTTTTGTTAAATGATGGCTCAAATGTGTAGAAATACTATGCTGCTTAAACAACATGGAATGGGACTAATTTGATCTACTGGGCCATTAATTCTCAACTTCTGGCCTGTAAGTTGGAGTCTACAAAAATCTGGTAGTGGAGGCACAGCCAACTTTAGGATTCGTCCTTGTATTCTTTTTGCCTTTAGGCCTGTGTGGGCGGGGTGGAGGGGTCTGAGTTAAGTTCTATTGCTTGGCACCGCTCTGCTTTCCCTTTGTGTTTGGGGACGCGCTGTATTACTCACGCCTCTGCATCCCTCTGCGGGTGCTGCACGGTGGTGGGGAGTCTCTCACTCCCCTCGGGTCTCCGCTGTCGCCTGTGTTCCGAGTCTGGGTTCCGCTGCTTGCTGTTCTGGTTCCGCGTCTGGGTTCTGCTGCTTCCGCCGTTCGCTGGCCCGGTTGTATGTTGGTTTCTGCAGCAATCGGGCTCCCAGGCTGGCCCCCTCCGCCCGCAGCCGCTTTTCCTGGCCTGCTGCCGCTTTTCCCCCGGCCCGCCGGCGCTTTCTGTGGCTTGGAACTGGCGGATGGAGGTGGGGGAGGGGTCCTCGCGTTCCGAATTCTTTGAGAAAGTTGGATGTGAGCTTTATCTGGATTTCTTTTCACTTTGAGTCCTTCTCCGTTGTCTTTTGAGTTTGTTGTTGTGGATTTCTTAAGATAATTGGCTCGTGGGACTCCTTAGTTCTCTCTTTTTGTGAGAGAGAGCTACGCAGCGTCCCTATTGTCTCGGGGCCATCTTCCTTCCCTCTCCGCATGCGTGCTCTTCACTGGGCCTTGGCCCTCGTGCTCACTGAGCATGCGTGCTCTTCGCTGGGCCACGGCCCTCGGTGCTCAGTGAGCATGCGTGTTTGCCAAGGCCACGCCCCCAGCTCATGGCCCACGATGGCAGCCGCGAGCAGGTGGCCCTGATGCCGTTCTCCCCACAAACACGCGAAGCTCAACACCCGCCATTGCCTCAAACGTGTCTCCCAGAGCTGAGGAGCCCGGTAAGTGACCAGGGGCCGCGTTTAGCCGCTCAAAGTAGAAAGAACCCCAGGAAGGACAAGGGCGTCCTCTTCCCCACCCCTAACACCCCTGACCCTGAGGAAGAAAGAGACCAGGTCTTTCAGGTATCTGTGCCGGGGCTTGCAGGTGAATGAACCAGGGAGTAGAGACCCCAGTTGGGGCGACACGGGGGCTGCACGGGGCCTGCATGGGGCTGGGGCCTCATGGTCTGAGAGGAACGAGGGGCCTTGACTGGGCTGGTAGGTTTTGGGAGGATCTGTGCATGCGCAAAGTTGTGCCTTGTGCAGCTCAGGCTGGAGGATCTGCACCTGCGCGAAGTTGCGCCTTGCGCATGTCTCTCAGGCGGGAGGATCTGCGCATGCGCGAAGTTGCCCCTGGGCACATTTCCCAGGCCTGAAGCGTGCGATGCGTGAAGCCTTCCAGTGGGATTTTTCATTTTTTGGTTTTTGCCGTGAAGATTGTTGAGTCTGTGTCTTGCGGGAGTCACGGTGAGACGGCTTTTGTTTACATTTCATTAGCTGTCAGATAAGGAAGAGTTATAACCACAGCTCAGCCGCTCGGTGCCTTCCTGGCCCTTGCACTTGGGCCGGCAGCCTGAGTGTCCGTGCTCAAGACTGGTGCACAAATGTGGAGCTTCCGTTGGCTATTACTGTTTTATTTTTATGTTTCCCCACACATAAAGCTGCTGTGAACATGTGTGCACAAGTCTTTGTAGCAGTATATGCTGTTTTTTTTTTCTTTCTTTCTGGAATGCATTGCGAGGCATGAATACCTTAATCATACAGTAGGTGGGTGTTTAAGGTTTGGAGAAACAGCAAACACGTTTTCTGACGTGGTTATACCGTTTTAAATTTTCATTAGCTGTTTCAGAGAGCGAGGGTTCCTTCACAACAACACTTGGTACAAAGGCTGCTTAAAAACATTGGATCTGCTGTAAAGGTGATTTTTTTCCCTCCTTGCTCTTTGGCTCATGTGCTTCTGACCAGTTTGTTAGGGCATTTGCTTTTGAAGATGCCAAGAGAGTCATGATGTAGGTAGAACAAGAATTCATTCTTTATTTTTTTAAATTTTTTATTATAATTAGTAAAAGGGTTACATGATATTTGGCAGATAGAAGGTGCATTAATTCACATACATTGATACCCTTTCACATGTCTTGGTACTCATTATCCTCCCCCCCGTCCCCCCACCCATCTTGGTTTTCCCCCCTTCCCTATCAAATTTCAAATAACCAAGTAGAAATAAATTCAATATATCAGATAACAAAGTGAGATACTATAACAATATGAGATAACCAAGGGACAGCAAAGGAGATGAGAGACAACATAGTACATTAAGGACAACAATCATTCGTTACATGGCTTTTGTTTCAATATCCTGGAGTTCATTTCATTTAGCTTCATACTATATGGCCTTATGTATCAAGATTTTGCTCTATTGCAGGTCTTTGCTGGTAGAGCCCAAGGTTTCCACTGATTATGACGAATGAGGGAAACCATTGAGCCTAAGTTCCTTTGAGTCTGGCTTACTTAACTTACTATGATGTTTTCTAAGTCTTTCCATTTCCTAACAAATGGGGCGATGTCGTTTTTCTGACAGCAGCATAGAATTCCATTGTGTACAAATACCACAACTTGTTGATCCACTCATCCACTGAGGGACATCTAGGTTGGTTCCATATCTATGCTATGGTGAATAGTTCTGCAATGAACATTGTTGTGCTAGTGGGTTTAGTATGTCCTTGTTTCTGGTTGGTTGGATAAATGCCAAGTAGTGGAATGGCTGGGTCATAGGGGAGTTCTATGTTTAGCCTTTTGAGGCACTGCCACACTGCTTTCCATAGTGGTTGAACGAATTTGCACTCCCACCAACAGTGTAGTAGTGATCCCTCCTGGCCACATCCCCTCCAGCATCTGTTGTTATTCGTTTTCCTGATCCTGGCCATTCTAACTGGAGTGAGGTGGAATCTTAGAGTTGTTTTGATTTGCATTTCTTTTATGACCAGAGATGTTGAGCATTTCTTCATGTGTCTATAGGCCATTTTTTTAAACTTTTTTTAAAATTTTTTGTATTGTAATTAGTAAAAGGATTACATGATATTTGCCAGATAGGAGGTGCACACAATGGAATTCTATGCTGCTGTCAGAAAGAATGACATTGCCCCATTTGTTAGGAAATGGAAAGACTTAGAAAAGATCATATTAAGTGAAGTAAGCCAGACTCAAAGGAACTTAGGCTCAATGGTTTCCCTTATTTATCATAAGCAGTAGAAACCTTGGGCTCTACTAGCAGAGATTTGGAATAGAGCAAAACCTTGATACAAAAGGGCATATAGTAGGACGCTAAATGAAAGGATCTCTAGGATATAGAAACATAAGCCATATAATGAATGATTGCTGTTCTTATGGTACTATGTTATCTCTCATCTCCTTTGCTGTCCCTTGGTTATCTCATATTGTTACAGTATCTCACTTTGTTACCTGATATATCGGATATATTTGTATTTGGTTATTTGAAATTGATTAGGGAACGGGGGAAAACAAGATGAGAGGTGGGGGTGAGGGGGAGGGTAATGGATACCAAGACATATGAAAGGGTATCAATGTATGGGAATTAATGCACCGTCTATCTGGCAAATATCATGTAACCCTTCTATTAATTACAATAAAAATATATAAAAAAGAAATGAAGGATACCTATAGAATGAAACACAATAAATAATTAGATTGACTGATTCTCATTTTCCACCTAGCTATTACTGAAAATATGTAAAGAGAAATTTAGTAGCCAAAGACTGCCTGAGTAAGCTGTTTCATATGCTGGAGTAGGATTTGCCTTTTAAATTGTTTACCCATCACTTAAGGATAGTTTACTTTCCAAATGAAACATTAATTTTTTAGGATGCTGTTTCTTTTCTGGTCTAAAGACTACTTTTAAGTAACAGTTTAAAATGTTGACATGGAAGTTGAATAAGGGCCATAAGTAAGTTTGATTAATATGTATATCATACCTAAATGCAAGCAGTCATAATTATAGGGAAATTATCAAAGCTATAAAGCATTTCCTTTACAAGTACTGAGGGGAGAAAAGAACGGGTAAGATTATTGTGTTCAGTTACTCAGCCTATTCAGTCAAAAAAAGTGTTTTTCGTAAGAATCTAACAAAGTTTTCAGAATGTAACCAAATGCAATCCTATTACTTGTTGCTGTTAAAATACTGTGTAACAAATAATCATGAAATGAAGAGATTTAGAATATTCACATTATTATCATGAGTCTATGTGTTATCTCAGTGGTTATATAACAGTGTAGGATGAAGGTAATCCAAGTTGGGCTAGCTTACATATCTGTTGTCAGTTGACAGTTTAACAAAGGAGCCTAGACTAGAATGATATTAGCTTGGACAACTCAGCTTCACTCCATCTCTTTCATATCCCTCACTCATACAAGATTAGCTCACTTTATTTTGGTCATAGTAAGGATCTAGGAATGAGTCAGCTCATTAACAAAAGAAAGAAAGCAAAAATATGCATACTTTAAAAAACCTGTACTTGGGATACATAGACTAGTATCTTATTTGCTAGAGCAAGTCACATGGTCAAGCCTACAGTCCGAATGGGAGAGGACTACACAGTTCTGGGGAAACACCATGGATGTGATATAACCGCTATTTGGAATTTAGAATCTTTAATGCAGTTAATCTACTAAAACAGACTTTTGTGTTTATTTAGGGACCATGAGAATAGGCTCTGTCTTTGAAGACTTCAGGCCACATTGGTTGCAGTGTTATTGATTGCCCATAGAACTATCAAACTAGTTTGTATATAGTCTAGTTTGCTTCTTCAATCGGTAATTAGTTTTGGACCTGTCACCAATGTTTTGAGAAGTTTTATGAATATTGTAATTACTTTGGCACTTCTCCCCAATACAAGCCTTTATATTTCTTCTCATAGGCCAAACCTTATTCTTCCTTTCATATAGAAGTTATTGTCTTTGATTAAAAGGAAGCCTCTGAATGAGAGGAAAAACTTCTTTCCAGTATTTCTAGAAGTGGATTTTGGTAGACAAAGGAAAAGAAAATATCTACTAATTGGCATAAATTCCATATGGGTATGATGTGCCATATAGAACTATGGCATTCTTCAAGGACTCCTAGATTTAGGATTGTGTGCATATTGCAGGGAATATTAGAAAACTTTATCCTACAGTACCTCCAGAAAAATAATAAAAAGTCATGTTGCTATTGGAAGACGACCCGTCATTGCATCAAATTTTTCTAACTTAAATTTTTCATGCATAAGCAAGCACTTACCTTGGCAAAGTCTCACATTTTTCAGCCCAAGAAATAAGTGTAGTGTTTTCCTCAGTCAATTTGAATTTCCAAAGAATATGTTGAAAATTATATATGCCTCTACTTTAGAGTTAATTAGTAACTTATTCTTCTCTTACCACTGTAAAACAGAAAAGGTCCAGACTAAAATTTCATATGGGAAACTTCAGTGCTTAAGAGGATAAGAATGAAAAACCCACAGCAGTTATTTTTTAAGACATAAAGAAAATGCAAATGTTTGTGAGCTTAGGAGATATATGAAACCACATAAAGCAGCTATCTGTTAAAATAGTTCAAAAGCAAAAGTGTGGGTAGTTATTGACTGGTTTTAATAAGCCTGAATGTTGTTAATTCACTTGCAAAGAATTTCAGTCAAAAGTCAAGTCTTCATTATTTTTCAGTAAGCATTTCATGGTCAGTGTTGGATTGCTTGTAGTTGTGCTCAGCAGCAGGTGGACCAGATGCTGAACGTTAAATTAGCAAAATAACTAGCTAAAATTCTCCTTGCAAGCTTTGATTCCTCCTTGCCTTCCTCCCACATATAAAAATCAGAGATAAGAAAATATATTGGAACAGACAGTTATATAGCCATGGGTTCTTTTTATAAAGTGTATCACCTTGCTTGCTCCATCTATTGACTTCTGTAACGTCCTTGTATATGGCTGGTGGTGGGATCTGTTTCTGTTCCTCCTTCAGAGAATATTTATGTAGATAGATAGCCAGGCAAATACAGTTTATACTCAAATGCTGCAGCTTCTACTTAAATAGAATTTTCTACTTTTTTTTGTTTCCATTATGCCCTCTACTACAGTTCAAAATGGCTGTTGCCCTAGTTACAGAAATGGGGAGGAAAACATTCTTGGTCATTATGAATGGAAATTAGCTTATATATGCTAATAGTGAGAAATTCAGTATCAGTATTCTTTCATTCCAATTCAGCTTTCCTCTGAGAAATTGATCCTGAAGCTAAATGGTTGGAGCTCAACTACTTTACCATTTTCAATGAGTGTGCTGTCAGAATACCATGAAAAGAGAAAAAAATAAGCATCTGATAATTTGCAAAAAATTGTCCTACAGAAAATAAAATTTCTACATGTCCATTGTCACTCAGCTGCACAGGACTGCTGAGTTAGCTAAGTTTGCACTCTAAACAGATTCCACTATATTTCTAGAATAAAAAAATCCATCATCTCAAGGACAGCTATGCATTTATGGACATATTACTTATGATTTATGAAAAATTAAAAATTCATAGTTGCATCTGTGATTGCAGTTCAGTTTCATTGTCATGGCTCTACAAAATAAATTGAAAACAATTCAACACCTAGAATAATAGTGACGCAATTAAATATGTTTTTAGTGTTACATTAAGTGTAAAACAGATTGTTTATGGTGCTTGTTATCAACAATGTGTTTATCATGTTGATTACAATAATAAATTCTAACCGATGCCTGGCCGATTCTGTTTTTATCTTATAATGTAGCACATATTCCTGCGGCAAGTAGCCATCAAAACAGAGAAGACTTAAGCCTGTAGGACATTTGAGAAAAGTACCAGGGTTGTTTCTTACATCATTGTTGGCATAATGGATAGCTTTCTGTTTTGGAAATAAGAATATGAATGTAAGGTACTATGAGACCACTTTCTCAAACAAAATTCTGAAGTCCATATTTGATGAATTTTCTTGAAATCATTGACATCCACAGTGATACTTATAGGAACTCCAATAGATAGTTTTCTGTTGCTTTCCCTCTCCATAGCCCACAGGCTAAATGGGGATTGGTGGCCCAGGACATGAGGATGTACAAGTAGAATCACAGCTCAGATCTAACTGGGCACAACGCAACTCTACCTGGAAAACTGTGAACATAAAAAGCAGCTGGAGACTTGGCTGAAGTGGTAGAGTGCTTCTCTAACAAGTACGAGGCTCAGAGTTCAATTCCTAATACTACGAAAAGAGAAGTCCAGTTGGAATATTAATAGCATTTGAATTTTGGTCACTTCTTTGACCTAACTGGCACTAATTAATATTTTTTTCTCTTGTATTTTTTAAATAACTCATTAGTGTTTGCCTTTTCCTTACTGTAGATGCTAGTTTATCTGATTTTTTGAAATTTTAATGAAAAGCCAGGATATATCTTTAAATTATTAAGTTATTAATACTTACTAATTTTGCTTCTTTTTTTTGTCAGTCGTGAGACTTGAATTCTGGGCCTGAGCTCTTCAGCTCAAGGCAAGCACTCTACCACTTGAGCTATAGCATCACTTCCTGTTTTCTGGTGGTTAATTGGAGATAAGAATCTCACAGGCTTTTGTGCTTGGGCTTACTTTGAATCAGGATTCTCAGATTTCAGCCTCTTGAATAGCTGGGATTACAGGCACGAGCCATGGCTCCAGGCTAAAACTTGCTATTGTTTACTGGAAGAAATACCATGTATTTCACTTCTTGTAAAGTTTTGAAGACATGTGTTGTCTTTTTCTTTGAAGTTCAGTTATTAATTTTTGTGACAGAATACTTACATAGGCAATGAATCTTTTGCCTTCATCTTCAATAGCTACTATATTATTCTAATTAAGAATAAAATTAAAACAATATAAAGGCAGAGATTGTAGTATCTTTTATTCATTTCTGTAGTCCCAGAGCCTGAAATAGTGTCTGATATATATAAAAGGCAAATAATACATATATGAATGAAAAAAATATGAATCAGAAATATTAAGTAATTTAAAATCTTTTAAATCTTAGAGCTAGTATTTAACATTAACCATTTTATTTTTGGTCAGTTAACTTTGGAAGTTATTCCAGGAAGTTGTTATATAAGTCATAAAAGGTTGCCTATAGTTTCTCTTTAATTCACCTACATTGTGTTGTTTGGTGAAGTAGATCAAGGCTCTCTGTGAAGAGTTGTCAGTGTTTTTCTGAAGCATTGGTAGATGCATAATGAATAAGAGTTATGTTCTATGAAATGTTATTTTTAATTGGAGTGTGTCCATAATTTCTTCTTTTATTCTTTAAAGATTTTTTTTTTATATTTTATTGTCTGGATAAGGTACAGAGGGGATACAGTTATATTTGTCAGGTAGTGGGGACATTACTTCTCCAACCTTGATACACTTTCTCATGTTTTTGCCCCCTTTCCCTTCTCCTACCCCCTCCCAATCATCTTGTTTTCTCCATTCCTTTCCCCATTTCAAATAAGCAAATAAACATATATACAATACACCAGGTAACCAAGTCAGATAAATAATTTCATTTCTGGATCATAAGTTATACTTCAGTGTGTTGATCGGGATGGATTCTGAGCATGTGGGATACATTTTAAATAAGAAGTAATTTTGTTTGCAGTGTAATAGCTAGTACATTGCAAACAGATCCTGTGGACATTGCATTTCCATCCACATACATATTTTAGGTTCAGCAGTTCCAAACAGTAAACATTTGTGTTGATTACTACTTTTGCTGAAGAGGTAAAAAAGCGTGACTCCAGTGTTCAATATTCTTATTGTTTTCCTCAGATATTCAGTGTTTAAAATTTTGCATTCTTGTAATGTACCTTTTGGTAGACAGTTTGGTGACATGCCCCTGAATGAGAGCTAGAGTATAATCAGTCTGCTAATGGGAGCAGAAAGCAACTTCTGAAAATGATCCAGTCCACCTTGTTAATGTCCAGCCTTATTTGAGCTGACTGACTTAATGCAGCTTAATTAATGCCTACGAATGCATGCTTAGTGCATGAAGTGGCTTGCACGTGGAATTTACATCTCTGGAATATCTAGCAGCTTGCTGAAGTCCACAGAGGTGAAATAAAATTCCCACATCTCCCTGGTGGACACCCATGCTTCATTCTGTAAACCTGTATCCTTCAGAGACTGAAAGGATGTTGAAGATGATGGGAAGTGATGTTACAGGATACCCTTGGAAGGATTTATGTATGAATAAGAGCTCTCTAATTCCATGATACCCCTTTATAATATCTTTTTTCTTCTCTCAGTTTTTATATACCACAACGATCTTTCCCTTCTCCCACTGTACTGTCCCTCTTACTGACCTTTAGGCCTGTGTTTGTTGTGTTTTTAGCATCCCCTTTCTTCTAGGTAGATACCGTCTGTGAATTACCAGACCAAAAGTTAGTAACCACAACATGTAAAGAACTAATTAGGGCCAGGAGCATGGCCTAGTGATAGAGTGCTTGCTTTGTATGCATGAAGCCTTGGTATGACATACACAGAAAAAGCTGGAAGTGTGCTGCAGCTCAATTGGTAGAGTGCTAGCCTTGAGAAAGCCCAAGATCAGGGCTCAGGCCCTGAGTTCAAGCTCTAGAACTGGCAAGACAAAAACAAAAACAAAACTTCAATAAACTCAACAAAAAATGAAAAATAACATATAAATGAATAAAATTTTAAACTAGTATTTCAGATGCCATTTTATATCTGTCCTATTCTTTGGACATTTAGTTTGCTGTCTTCCTTTGCTTCTTTATATACACTGAGATACACATCACTCAATCTAACTTTATTTTGTTGAAATTTACTACTATTTCTTTTACATTAATTCCTAGGAGAGTGAACCCCTGGAGAAAATAAAGCATACATTCATATATAAATTACTTTTTATTGAGCCCAGGTCCTCCCTGGTAGTTCCTGAGATACTATCCCCAACTTTATCTGAGACAGTTGAATAATTATACATACCCCTAGTGTTCTGCCTCAGTTCTTCCTATTTTTAAACCTAAAGTTCATCTCTGTAAAGGTTAACTGAAGTGTTTACTTTGTCTCTTCCTACATTACTCTGTACTCACATTGCATAGTAAGTCTGCTCTTCTTGCCCTTCAGCACCATTCTGCTCTTTATTTGGGAAATTGAGGTAAGTGGCAAGACTCCACTTGTTGGAACTCCTAGAGCTGGGTTTCTGGCCTTGTATATATGTCATTCCAAATTGTTTGGAGTGGAATAAACTTGTCTTGTTGTTTCCTTAGCATTTGTGTTTATAAAATATTTACTATTAAAAGAGGCCCACCTTAGGATAGGTCATTTGTCAGCTTGACAAAGGAGGGGAGCAGAAAGGTTTTTGTTCTCATACTTTGCCCGCACGAGTCTTGATTATTATATTAGCTGTCTAATAGTGACAAGTGAGTCCAGCTCCCTGGTCACCTCATTAATTAATGAGATCAGACACTTACGGGAAGATAGAGAAATCACTGCCCCATCATTGGGTGTCTTTCTATCAGGGGCCCAAATCAAGAAGTTTTAAAGATATTAACAAGGACAGCAAGCAGGCAGTTGATATTAATTCCCCTGAAAGCAGTAATGAAGCAATCAGCTTCAAAACAAGCCAGCAGTAACCTGGTGGAACCTTAAGACAGTTGGAATCATCTAAAATTAAAGTTACTTTTTCCTCGTATGAAAGTGTGTTTTTGGAGGGTAGTGAAAGCAGGCTCTTAGAACATGGGGAGCCTTTATAAAGTTACTTAGATTCAACACATTCTTAAGATTTCTTTATTAAACAGATACATAAACCTAATATTGGCAGGCTATTAATAGATGCTCATTCAGGCCACATATATTGCTTGCCTACTGTGGTTCACATCTTTTTCAGAAAACTGAAGATACAGAAATGGGAGGAAACTTGGGGTTTTCTCTTGTCATGATAGGGATGTTTTGGTGGGACATGCTTCTTTCTCTTTTTTTCCCCCATTTTTGGGCAATCTCATGTGGTTAATGCATCTGACTTTGTTACCTGGCATACTATATATACACACACTTATTTGTTTATTTGAAACAGGGAAGGGAAGGGAGAAAACAAGATGATTAGGTGGGGTGGGAGAGGGAAAGGAGGACAAAAACATGAGAAGGGGTATCAAGGTTTGAGAAGTAATACACCCTTTGTCTGACAAATATAATTCTAACCCCTTTATACATTATCCTGACAATAAAATATAATAAAAATGCCACCATGAGATTTACTCCAAAGTGATAACATGACTATTGAATGTTTTCTGAAAATGACATTGCAGAGATTGATAGTCACTGAGAGTAAAATTTCTCCTAATGTTCAACGAGTCACTGGACTCAGTACACCACAGTAAAGAACATAGTGTGAAGTGGTACAGTGCCATAAAACTGGCTTGTTCCTATTTGTAATAAGCAAGTCCTGTTCTGCACTGTTCTGCTGATCCATGAGCCAATCTAGTTCCTACCTTCCTCCCAGTGTCAAGAATTTCTCCCTCATCTTTCCTGAAAGTATTGTGTGATTGCAATTCAAGGTTTCTGTTCCTGCCATATGCTTTCTCTTAATGTCAGAAACATGTGTATGCCCTGGTGTACTTGTTTAGATACTTTGTCTGCTATTCCTATAGAAATCAGTTTGGATGACAAGTAGCATCCATCTCTGAATTCTGTTATTTTATAAGGTGTCTCTATTCTGCTGTAATTAGTCTAATGGCTCTTTATTATGTTAGACTATTTTTCTTGAAATATTGATCCTTAATAACTTCTGTAGTCACTGCTAAACACACGTACGTTTATTGCACATATATACAGTAGAAATGAATAGAGAAAATGTGCAACTTTATTGAAGGACAAAATTGTACATTATACAGTTCTATCACAAATTATGTAATTCAGCTATTTTTAGACTATTAAGGGATTAGTTATTCAGCAATCACCAAAACCAATTCAAAATCAATGAAAGCATATAATGTGATATTTTTGTGGAGGATTTTTCCCACTTACTATAATATTTTCGGAGTTTATACATGTTGTAGTATTCTAACATGGTTTTGTCATGCTTTCTTACTGCTTATTTGCTTGTGGGCTTTGGGTTGTTTTCACCTGTGGGTTGATTGACGCTACTGTCAGTAGTGGGTGACAGAAATTTCATTTAGTTTGGGTGTGTGCCTACCGGTATAATTGCTGGACCACATGTAGGTCTGTATTAATCTTCTGAAGAATGGTTAGGCCATCTGTGAAATGCTGTACTTCTTTGTGTTCCCGCCATTCTGAGTTCTGATTTCATGATACCTTTTCCACCCCTGGATTTTATGGGGCTCTTTTATGTAACCAGAATGGCAGATGTTTCATCTTGGTTTTGATTTATGCTTACCTGAAGATTATTGATGGTGACCTCGATTTCTTGTGCTTTTTAGTGATTTCTTTGCCAGTCCTGGGGCTTGAACTCAGGGTTTGAACACTGTCCTTGGACTTTCTCAAGGCTAGAGCTCTACCATTTGAGCCACAACACCACTTTCGACTCTTTTCTATGTATGTGGTACCGTGCACTGGAACCCAGGTCTTCGTGCATGCTAGACAGCACTCTACCACTAGGCCAAACTTCTGGACCCATTAGTGATTTTTATATCATCTTTGTGAAACTAAAAATTCAAGTCTTGGTCCATAGTTAAGCATAGACTGCATGGTTTCTACTATTGTGTTGTATAGTCTACATACAAAGATTTTATAGTAATATATGACTTGCAGGTATTTTTTCCCATCTGTGGGACTGTTTCTCACTTTTTTGATAGTGTACTTTGAGGTGTAGATGTCTTCAATTTTGAGAAAATCAAATTTATGCATACATTTTTGTGTTTCTTTACTTTAGATGCCATCTAAGAAACCAGTGGGAAAAGTAAGGATGTGAAGATTCATGCCTCGTTTTTCCTTTCCAAATATTTTATATTTTTACCCCTCATGGTGGAGTCATTAATATATTTTTAAGTACTTTTGGTTTAGACTATAGGTGTTCCAGTGCCATTTGCTAGAAGGACTCCTTTTCCCCATCTCTCTTTCTCTTTGGAGATGAGACAATAGTAAACACAAGGGCTTGTTTCCAGATTCTCAGTTCCTTTAATCCACATGTGCTGCCATGATGTTTCAGTTACGGTGGCTTTTCCATAAACCTTGTAATCAGAGTTCCAGTATTCTAAGCATTTCATCCCACGGTCTGGATAGTGGGAATAGAGGAACATTGTCTTCTCACCTGCAGTCATTAGAATTTACCTTCTGTAACATGGAGCTGAGCGAAGGGAGGATTGAACGAGAAGGGCTGGCATCCTTTTCCTCATATTTCTCCTGGAACTCTGCCCAAAGTACCATAACTCTTGGTTGGTTTATGAAGGATGGGGAGTCTTATGTTTCTGACTACGTCTGACTGTAATGGAGTTACTATCCTGTTAGGCTGGGAGAGGTGAAGGAGGGAACCATTCCTCTCATGCCACAGACTTTCCCTGTTTTTATTGGATTTTATTTGATTCTCTTGATTAAATGTTTCTTCATTTTTCTGTATGCCCTTAGGGCCATTGCTGGAGACTTTAAGTATTTAAATAATTGTTGTCAGACCCCGTGGGGAGCTGGTTTACAACACTCCTCCCTCTTCACACTTTAAAGCTGTACAATAAGACTAGTCAGTCCTAGCCTGGTTTACACATTCATCAGTATACTATGGGATTCCTCTGCAAATTTGCACAGGTTTCCCCAATGAAATCATTGATTATTCTTTGTTCTGGGTTGGCCTGGCAATATATTAATCCTGGTACTCTCGTCCCTCACTGTGAAATAACAAATCGTTATTCTTTTACATCTTGGTCTTTATGAAGTTACACTAATCAAAATGCACATGAAGTTATAAGTGCTTCCTTTTTTTGTATGAGTACTGAGCAGAATTTCACCTTATTTGGACTTTCTAATAGGGATAAAAGTCTGGTCTATCTTGGATAGCAAATCTTTATTGGTATATTTCCAAACTCTTAGGCATCATCAGTTTTGGAGTGAGAACAGAATAATGACAGATGTTTGAACTGAGGTCCTCATCATTATTACTGAAGAGAATATATCTTCAGACACTGGATAATATACAACGTTATCTGAAATAGAAACTCTGTTATTTAAGCTATTGGATATTACCTGTCCCAATGGGTATTGGCACAGTCTTCAAATACATCGGATTTTGGATGAAAAAAATAAGCACATGCCCTACAACCTGTATTTGATAGTTACTGTTATTACAACTCGTAAGATAAATATTCTGACAAATTTTTGTGGTCTGACTAGATAACTTTCTTACGAAATATTTAGAAAATATATTCTCTACATAAAATTCTTCATCGTCATTCTTAAGTATGTATCTTGTAAAAGATTACTCCATTTCAATTACTTGTTCTACTTCATGTTTTATTTTTATAAAACAAAGCTTACATATCCATATAAAAGTTTGTTTCTGGTAAAATAAAATTCAAGTTCTTGTAGCAAACGTAGTACTTTGGATTTTAAGTACTAACTGTAGAACTCTTGATTTCTTTTTCAGACAGAAATATTGAACCTTGTAATAAATTTACAGAAACACCAAAAGAATAATACATATGTAATAATTATGGAATTGAAAAAAGATACTGACATTTTGGTAAGCTTGACTTAGAGGAATTTATAAAAGTAGCATTTGACTTTAGTGTCATTAAAAATGAAATAAACTTATATTTCAGTAGTAAACAGAATTTAAATAAATGTTAAATATAATGAATTTAAGCAATGAAGTTAACACAGTTCATTTAGTTGAAGAAATATTGAGACTTTAAATTTTTTTAATTTATTTTTGCCTTTCTTGGGGCTTGAACTCAGGGCCTGGTAGCTATCCTGAGCTTCTTTTGCTCCAGGCTAGCTCTCTGCAACTTCCAGCTTTTTTTTTTTTTGGTCAGTCATGGGATTTGAACTCTGGGCCTGGGCATTGTCCCTGCGCTCTTCAGCTCAAGGATACTACCTTACTTCTTGAGCTACAGCGCCACTTCCAGTTCTCTGGTGATTAATTAAAGATAAGAGTCTCATGGACATTTTAGTGCCCTGGCTGGGTTTGAACTGCAAACCTCAGATCTCAGCCTCCTGAGTATTCAGAACATCTTAGTGCAGATAGTTGTATTATAGGGGCTACAAAAAAATGACTCAGATGTATCTGAGTCATCAGAATCTTCCAGTATTGATAAAGAAGAACAACTACTGGGGCCTAGTGGCAGAGTGCTTGCCTAGCATGCATGAAGACCAGGGTTCAATTCCTTGGTACCACATACATAGAAAAAAGCTGGAAGTGGTGCTGAGGCTCAAGTGGTAGAGTGCTGAGCCTTGAGAAAGTCCAAGGACAGTGCCCGGGCCCTGAGCTCAAGCCCATGACTGGCAAAAAAAAAGAACTACACAACTACTATATGCACAATGATACTATATGCAGATCAAGTTCCAGGGGTCAGGAAGAATATATAATATCTAGGCAGGCAGCCACAGATGGTGACTGAAAAGAAGAAGGTTTTTGAGGTGATATCAATAGACAAAGAGGGCTCTTGGGAAAGCAGTCCCTCATCTGAAAACAAAGTGAGTACTTAGCAAAAAAGATTAAGCCAGGAGCTAGTGACCCACACCTGTAATCCTAGCCACTCAGAAGACTGAGGTCTGAGTATTGTAGTTCAAAGCCAGCCTGGGCATGAAAGTCTGTAAGACTCTTATCTCCAATTAACCACCAGAAAAGCAGAAGTGGTATAAGTTTTAATGTTAATTTGAAAAGGTATAGCTTTTAAAATAAAGGGTATAACCTTTATTTGGTGATACAAGGAGTAGAGCCCTAGCCTTGAGATGAAGAGCTCAGGGACAGCGCCCATGCCCAGAGTTCAAGACCCAAGACTAACCAAAAAAGAAAAGAAAAGAAAAAATTATTAAGTTCATGAAAAAGTGGTTGTTCAAGCTTATCACAAATATTTCATGACCTGCTAGGTATAGTGGAACTGTAGATTTATTATTATTATTATTACTATTATTATTTTGCTGTATTGTAGCTAGGTTTTTCATACATTAAAAATATTCACTGTGTTCTTAACTAGAAACTTTTCTCTGGTTTGGTATCCTTTCCAACATAAAAATATGAATCTTTACATGTTGAAAAACCTATTAGACCTTTCTCTACCACTTTTCTTCTTAAATACTTTTCTAATTAACTTTCAATCCATTTTGTGTCTGATAAGAGATGAAACAGTGCTTCCTAGTTAAGATAGAAACAGTTGATATATGCATAAGTTAATGCTGTACCGTTCCATTTCTTCTGCTATCGAATATAAGGAGTTTTGAGAAAGTGGGGTAAAACCAAATAATATTTTTTTTAATTTGTCTAGATTTTCTATGCAAACTTTCTCAAACATTTTAAATAAATTAATATTAGGCTTGAAACTTTTGCACAAGAGTTTTCAGTGCTATTGCTTTGCTTATTAGCTCTCTCAAACAGTGTGACTATGTGGAGAATATTCAACCTTCATCATATCTGGAAAAGTCAGAGAAGCAAATATAGTTTGAATTATGATTACATGGTTTGATATTGATTCATTATATTTTAATTAACTTTTTGTGTATGTATGCCAGTATCTGGGCCTTGAACTGATGTCAGGCGGCTATCCACTAGATTTTTCACTTGATGTTAATACTCAGCCACTTGTATAACAGCTCTGCCTTTGATTTCTTGGTGGCAAATTGGAGATAAGAATTTCCTGGGCTTTCCTGCCCGTGCTAGCTTTGAGCTCCTGTCCTCATATGTGAGCTTCTTGGGTAGCTAGGATTATTGGCATGAGCATGTGCCTGGCCATATTTTAGTTAACTGTTGATTATATATAGTACTGTTTTGTGATGGATAATATAGTACATTTTACAAATCAAGTAGTAATATAATTTTGAAAGTCATTTTATTTGTGTCTGTCAAAAACAACCAAAGCAGATTAGAATTTATAGATATGGGTAAATGTTTAGATAGAAAAAACAATATCCCTAATGGTCTATGCCTTAAAACTAGTACCACACATTGATGTAATAGTACAGGAATATGAACCAAAAATTTGATCAAAATGATTGAGTTTGACTTATTGCCTTATTGGGGGCAACAAGTTAACTTCCAGAGTCTCTCATCAAACTTTTGGGAGGCAGTTGTCTTTATTTCAAAGGGAATTGGTGTTAGAAGCTTGTTAGGATGGTGTAGTAGAGGGTTCCAAAGAATAAACAGAACAAGGAGGAGAAATGCAAGATAATGAGAAAACTGTCAAAACTGTGAGACATTATTGACCTTTTGGGAAATCATATCCCAACCTACTGTCGTTCCAGGACATGAGCTGTAAACTTTCTTCTTTATGTAAAGTAAATTTGGGTTGTGTTCCTCTTGTTTAAATTACTGCATCTTAAATAACATAATGTCCAAATAAGGGAAAAAGTGTTTTTAGGCTGAGCCTAAAAGGAGAAATTCAACATTTCTGAGGCTTTTCAGATTAAATTTAGTAAGTATACAATCAATAGTTTTATTCTTAGTGGACAGATTTGAGAGCTTGCCATTGTATTACTTTTAACTTTTTAAAATTTATAGCAATATTGTATTTTTTCTTTCTAGGGCCAGTATTCCCATCAGAGCAAAGAATGAATGCCATATTCTGTAATAAAGTTTCATTTGTATCTCCAAATCATGGAGAGTACAGTTTTTAAAACTTATTACTGGGACAAATTACCTTAAGCCTTTTGCTGTCCTAGAGTAGATATTTTCTTTTTAGCATTATCATTTCGGTTGTTGTACTTCAAAGTTGTTATGTCCTTGAAGCAATGTGCCAGAATGTCAATTTTAAAAATCTTTCTAAAGCCAACAGAGATCTAACTCTTCAAATCATTTCTGAGAGCCTACATAATCCCCCTTAAGTCTCCTAGTCTTCCATTTCAAATAGTTCCATCAGCATTTTTAACTTTATATTGATCTGGTAAACTAACTGGAAAAGAAAGGGAGGTAGTAATGTGAAGGCTGAGTGAGGCAGAGCGGGTACTCGGTATTAATAGACACTCAGAGCATCATAGGAACTGCTTGAAAACATCAAGATTTAAATGAGTCAAGTCAATGCTTGTGCATGTTCTTGATCTCTAAGACTGGACACACACATTAGTTTGCTTTTCTTAATTCCAGTCATAGTTTTAACACTTTAAACCCCCATTTGTGCAGCTATTTTAGAAATACAGGAGAGAGGGTAAGGTGAGATGAGAGTTGATTTGGCTTTAAAGTATATAGAAATGAGGTGATGCCCAGGAGCCTTCAAAGCCACCATGCCAAGAAATACAGTGCTTATTATATAGTGAGATTTTGGAAGAGAAGAATAAGAATATCCTCCTCTGGTCTTACTGTGTGAGTGTTCACAGTCCTGTATACTTTATCATATCCTAGTGAATTTTTGTCTTTTACTTTCCAATGTTTTTACTTGGAGAATTATAGGCACATTCTAGATCAAAAAACTCAATAGCTATGTGCATATGATCATAGAGAAATACGATTTATTGAAATGAACTATGAGAAATGGAGATAAGACTTTGGTTTTTGCTGTTTGCCTTTTGATTTTTGCCTTTTGTCTTTTTGATGTTTGTCTGTTTTCTCCTTTGCCACCACTTGTGATTTCTGTACCTTTTGTCTGGTATGTATGTTATCTATTTGGGGGAGGGAGAGGGGCACTGAAATGGTGGGACACAGGGTGAACAAATGTATTGGTGATACTCACTAGATGCTATGTTGAAAGTTAACTATAAAAATTGTGGGAGTGGACTGGGAGTTTGGCGTAGTGGTAGAGTGCTGGACTAGCATATATGAAGACCCGGGTTCGATTCCTTGGTACCATATACTTAAAAGCCAGGAGTGGTGCTGAGGCTCAAGTGGTAGAGTTCTAGCCTTGAGAAAGTCCAGGGACAGTACTCAGGCCCTGAGCTTAAGCCCAGGACTGGCAAAAAAATTGTGGGAGAGTTGGTTACCTCATATTGTAACGGTATTTTACCTTTTATCTGATATATTGTATATGTTTATTTGGTTATTTGAAATAGGATAGGGAAGGGGGGAAAACAAGATGAGTGGCGAGGATGGAGGGAGGGAAATGGGGAACAAGACATGAGAAAGGGTATCAATGTATGTGAAGTAATTCACCTTCTAACTGGCGAATATAATGTAACCCTTCTATTAATTACAAAAATATATTTAAAATGTAAAAGATGTGGGAGAGGAAAGCATTTAAGAAATAGTTACTGAACTGTCGAGTTTAATTAGATCTCTAATTTATTTAAGTCTCTTTTTAACAGGGTCTGCAACAAAAACTCAACAAAAGTTAATTATAATTACAATTGTAATGGTGAAAGGTTAAAATATAATCTGAGGTATATACCCTGCTATTAAGGAACTGGCATTTCTTTTGGGAAAGAAGCTCAGTTCTTCCATGAACACCTTGAGGTTTTTGAAGAGTAACAGTTCTAGTACAAGAATGGATCACACAGAGAATATTAGGCATTATGGAGGAACATGGATATGATAAAGCTGTCTAGGTATATTCTGGTACCTATACCTATACATCCTAGGCCTCCAGCACTTGTTGAAATTGTGATTTCACTCCCATAGCCTATGGACTAAGGGAGTTAAAATTACTTGGGTACTGAATCAACATTTTAAAGTGAAGACTGTCCAGGAATGTTCATATGTAGATCTGCCTGTAGAAATTGGAGCTAACAAAAGCAGAAATATAATGCTCCACAAATACTGTCGGAAAATGTAAATTTTCTTTTTTAAGGTATTTTTATTGTAATTAATAGAAGGGTTATATTATATTTGCCAGATAGAAGATATATTACTTCACAAACATTACTACCCTTTCTCATGTTTGCAATTGTGATTTTTCTTCTGATATACTTTCTACTCAGGACTTATGTGATCACTGGGAATACAGATTTAAAAATAAATATAGCATGGTCAATTATATTTACATTTCAAATAAGTAACTGTGTATGTATGTAGGTCTCACAAATTTCCTGAGAACTTTTTCAGATTTTCTCAGTGGTATGAGCTTCATTTATTCTGGTAGTTTCTCGTTCCTGAGAGCTACCTTGAACTATTATGTAGATTTCTGTATGTACTGCAAACTCCAAGTATGGGGTTCTTCTTTCATGGTAGAGATTATTGCCCTACCCTTATACTCTTCCTTCAAGTCTTAACATGTACATAGTTATCCTCATACTAAGTAGGTATTTTTACTGTTGGTTTCACAGTGAGCTCTACAAAAACAAATTTCACCTGTATAATAAGATTTCTATTTCTCTTTCTAGACTAAATCCTATAGGACAAGAATTACTTTTTGCTTTACCTTTATGTAGTCTGTTGTACTCAACATGAGAAACCTGCTGAATGAACATATGTAGAATATACAAGGAATAATAAGTCTTATCAGTGTGATTATCATTAACAAGCTACCTTTTTATTTTCTTGCCATATTTTCACAATGTATTTCAAAGATATTAATAGCCATTCTCTTTTATATATTAATGTGATGTTTGTGAGCAATAATTTTTCTATTGTGTGGTGGCCAATTCTGGTTCCTAAAATATTAACAAAAATTCATTGAGCAGAAAGTGGTGCTGTGGCTCAAGATGTAGGGTGGTAGCTATGGGCTGAAGAGCTCAGGGCCAATGCCGAGACCCAGAGTTCATGTCCCACGACCAAAAACAATAAAACATTATTGAGCACCCTACAATGTCCCAGTTGCTGTTGGAGCTGCTTATAGATATCTAATGTGCACCATAGCCAACCATGAAAAGATCAATGCTAACTTGGAAAACAGTAATTAAGAATCCGGAATGTCAGTTAATTTAGTATTTCACAGGCTATTGATATTAGGACCAGATTAATTATTAATTCTCTATATGGACTGAATCACTAAAAAAATCAAGATCAAAACAAAATCTATTGCTGCTATGTAAAGGAAGTTAGAGGCAGCGTTAAGAAATAATTCAACAATTTGATGCTGCAGTTTCCAATACACAAGATGCACTTCTGCTTAGATGATAAATATTATAATGATTAAACAAAAGCCATATAACGAATGATTGTTGTCCTTAATCTACTATGTTATCTTTCATCTCCTTTGCTGTCCCTTGGGTAACTCATATTGTTACAGTATCTCACTTTGTTATCTGATATATTGAATTTATTTGTATTTGGTTATTTGAAATTTGATAGGGAAGGGGGGAAAACCAAGATGGAGGGTGGGGGGTGGGTGGGGGGGAGGTTAATGGGTACCAAGACATGTGAAAGGGTATTAATGTATGTGAATGAATGCACCTTCTATCTGGCAAATATCATGTAACCCTTTTATTAATTACAATAAAAAAAGAAAAAAATAAATAAAATAAAACAGTTTGATTGATATTAAATTTTTGCTTAAAATCTTACCTTTTGTTTTACTTAGCCATAAAAATCATCTCACCAGAAGTATTACAGTTTTATAAACCGTGGCATTCTTTCAATCCAGACATATTTTAAAATGGTGATCTATGTTCATAATCATGTTTGAAACTTAGTTATAGATTATTTCTTTGTTGGAAATAGCTCCTATAAATTAGTATTCTACCTCTTATGTGTTTTTAATTAAGATTTTACATATGAATTTTTCTACATTTGTTTTAAATGTTTGATAATACAACCTTTTTAAGGTTTACAACTCCCAGCTCACAGACTACAAAGTGTTTTAAATTAGTAAGAAACTGGAGAAAATATCAAAGATGTTCAGCTACAACTGCCATGTTTAGAATAGATTATTTGTTATGGTTTGTAGGCTTTTCTAACTCTCAAAAGTCTCTCAAAAAAAGGTGAATTTCTTTGAGCTGTTTTCTTCTCTCTATCATACTTTGTGTTTGTCCTGCTGTCTTTTTAGACATAGCAAGAAGCACCTCCCAGATGCAGTCTCTCAATCTCAGACTTCCCAGTCTCCAGAACTGTGAGACAAAAAAAAACTTCTACTGATTATGATTGACCCAGTCTGTGGTATAGCGACTGCATCACAAAACAGACTAAAAAAGAAAATTGAAAAGTGAGGCTATCACTATGGCAAATAGTTGAACATGTGGAAGCAGCTTTGAAGCTGGATAAAAACCAGAAGAATTTGGAAGAGCAGGCCAGAAAACCGGTATTGTCAGTAGCAAAATATTGAGGTTTGTGCTGGTGAGGATTGGGAGAAAGAAGGGTGCTGTAGAGAAAGTCTGAATCCTCTAAGAAGAGTGCTTAGGTAATTTGACAGAATGCTGATGGAAGTATAGTTAGCCAATCTATGGTGGAAATGGAGAACAATTTCCTGGAAGATGGAGTAAAACCCATCCTCTCTGCAGTCTCTCTCTGCTTTAGAGCTTTGTGGAAGAAAAATATATGATAGATGAACTTACAAAGCCAAAGAAGCAGGGTTGCCAAAGGCTTTGTGGTGTCAACCACCACTGTGTGTCCAATAGAGAACACATGCAGAGAACTGGTATAGAGTTTGGGGTCTAATGTTGCTTTCCTTGTGTGAATTTACGTGGGTCCTGTTGTCCATTTCTTTTTTGATGTATGTCCTTCCACTGTGTTTGAGAAGCACTTAACCTTAACACTTTGATTTAAAACATCCTAGCTAGACAGAATTTGCCTCAGGATGAATCATGTTTTAGGTCTAGTTATGTCTGATTTAGCTGAGAGTTTGGACCTGTGAGTTGCTGTTGAGTTGCTGTTGGAATACGTGAGGATGTTGGGAGCTATGGAGTATAGAATGGATGTATATTGTGTTTGCAGAAGACATGAATTAGACATGAACTGTGGAGGATCCAGGGCAGGATGTTCGCAGGTGGAATGACTCCTCTACACCCTTTTGGAATTTCATTGCTGTGTTGAGGTGAGACCTTTAGAAAGTCATTACATCATGACAGTGCTGCCTCATAAATGGAGTAATGTTACCGATACTAGATACAGCCTAATTTTTATCGTATTTACATACATATGTATTTACATATATATGTTGTATTTACATACATATGTTGTATTTACACAAAAATACATATCAAATACTAATAAAAATGTGACTTATTGGACTGTTATCTTAAGGGCACTTCTAAAATTCACTTCTCAAAAAGGAGAGTGTTGCTAGTATGGTATATGTATTCTCAAGTTTCTCCATCTCTGCATGCCACTTGCCAACGATCAAATGTTGCTTTCTTTCAACATTTTTATGCAAAGTAGAGCCTTAACATCAGTAAAATCATGCAGAAAATACCCGTGTCCTCTTTTATGACTGTCAAAGTTTGTTTTATAAACTTGGTGACAAAGCTTAAAAGTGGATCTACCTACTCCATCTCTTAGCAACTACCCCATGATTTTATTTTCAGCTCGGATGTTAGAACTTGTACATTCCATGTGGTGATTTGGTATTTAGGTCTCTTGCTTTTATCCTTTCTCTCTCTCCTTGATCTTGGTTCTCAAATTCTTAACACCTTGGAATCTCCCCAGTGCTTTCCAGACGTAAGTCATTTTATATTTTAGTCAAGTTTGCTTGTTGTTTGCAGTGGAAATATTGATCCTCAATGAGCAAGTACTTCACCAATATAAACAGAAATCAAGCCAAGCAAGTTTCATGTTTTTGAACTGTTCTTTCTGTTTTTCTGGCTAATTTTATGATACAGAAATTTAGTTTTCTTGGGTTGACTCATAATTCTACAGAAGATCCTTCTCCAGCACCTACCTACTCACTCTCCTATCTCTTCAACAGGGCAAACCCTAATTCCTTAAATAAAAGATTTCTTCCTGGTGTCTATCTTGCATGAAGAGTGTATAAGTATCATTTTATATTCTATCCAGATGCTTATGATTGTTTCTACTTTGTTTAGAACCAAGGAACAAAGCTAGGAGATTGGTCTCAACTCTAAGGAGAAGGATGAGTAAACCTCTTCTGTTCTTTTTCAAGCACCCTATTTTCTGTTCTATTTCAAAACCCTATGGTTAAGATCTGCAGGTTTGCTGCATCTTTCACTACTTTGAGTAGTAAGTGACACGTCTCGGTCTCGTGATGTTGTTTCCTGTATTTTCTGCTTTTGCTAGGATGCTGGTTCTTATTTTCAAGACTAGTGGTTCTTTGCGAAGTATTGAGAAGTTGTGGATTTTTTCCTTCTCTACCCAGGACTTGGCAGAAGGAAGCCATACATTTGTTACTTTTTAATCTATTTTCTGCTTTAGAAATGTAACTCCAATTACATTGTTCTGATTTAGTTTCTTTCCAAATATAACTGGAGTATGGGCATGGCATGTGTACCAGTTCCTCCTAGGATGTCTATTTCAGCTTAATTCTTTTATCCCCCTCATTCCCTTATCAGTGAAACATAGAATTCTTACCATTGCTCCTGTGGATTTGGAGCATCTGGACTCGTGGGAACAGCTAATTCCCTTCATGACCTCTTGCTTAAAACAGTTCCTTATTTAAACATTTCCTACTATTATTCTCTTCTGTTCTGGGGTATCCAGAGTCCTTTTATTGTACTCATCATTCCTCCCATCTAAATAACTTCCTCAAAAACCTGGCTGGTATCTCTCAGCTATTAGAATTGGTCAGCATTTCCCATTTTTTAAGAAAATAAAATTATTTATGTGGTAATCTTATGTATGGATCATTATAAAATCTCATTATCTGTACCTTAAATAAGTAAAATGTATGCAGTTGTGGCAAGTGTTTCTTTCTTTGTCAATCTCCTTTCTCTTGAATTATCTTTAATTCATTTTGCGAAATTGCCTTTCTTTTACCTGGGCACTTTCCTCCCCTATTCTGAACAATGATAAATACATCCCAAATGCATGATCTTGAAAGTCAAGTTAAGCTGTGAAGACTTTTGAGTGCTGCTTTTAGAGATGAAGAGGAGGTTAAATGAGAACTTGTTAACTCTAGTTCCAGTACCCTGTTAGAATATGCAGTATTTTGGATACAACAAACTACTTGAGTTTCTGTTTGTATTGCTATCCTATTTCTTTCCTGATTATGAGACATCTATCACTAGCTAAGAAAGCTAATTTACCACTGATACTTTCCATTTTGCTTTTGTGGTTCTGTTACTCCCAGGTAGGGAAGATTGATAGAGGAGGACAAAGGGAAACTGATATAAACAATACCAACAAGGAAAAAGACAGCTTTTCCTTTGATTTTTCTCACCTTTTGTACTCATATCATCTCTTTTTTTCTATATTCATTTAATTGTATTCTCTTTCTCCAAACTAGTTTTTAATACATTTGGTTCCAAAAATTCTCCCTTAACCCTTGCTAACCAATACTATTCAATCAAATGGGTCGTAAAGACTGTCTTGATTTCCATCATAACTATCCCTAAAAATTCCCCTTTACATGTTTTCTGTGCCATACAAACATCCTTGTCTTTCTTATACAAATTTATCCGAAAATAACTACTTGTAAGTAAAGTCTCATACAAGTTTGTATTTCTTTTATGATATGAATTATGTCTTGGTTGCATTAAAATTCAAGAGTACTATTTTGAAACATGTAAGCAGAGGAACGTCTGTTTTGTGATTCTCAAATAAATGTTCAAATTTGTCATTGGAAAATTAAGGTTAGTATAACTGTATTGTAACTGGGATTGAAAGTCTATATCAAAGAACTAGTGTTAGTGGCCTCCAATCCTAAAACTTCACTCATCTCATTATCTATTGATTCATACACAGTAGGCTTCTCATTGACACTGCTGACTTACAGGGACAGCAGTAAAAACATAACAGTAATTCAGAAGGAACCCGAGTTTTGTCAACTTAGCTACACATTTGTGTATCTTCTCCATGCTTTCTGATACGTTAAATTCTGAAGTATGGGGAACATGGTTTCAGTTACCTGACATAATAAAAATCTAAACATTACATGAGATTTAGTAGAACAGTCTAAATTCATTGGTATACTTTTATGTAAAATTGAATGGAAGCATGATGTTCTAGCAGCACAAGGATCAGCGTGGAAATTAGTTAATTCATTTCTCATGCAATAGTATAACGATGACATATATACACAATTCTAATAGCTTGCTACAGTCAGAGGGTGAAAGGTCAAATTGTGACTGCTCCAGTAATTCTCTCTGGTTGAAGTTCTCTTTATTTGCAACGCAACCATCATCTTCCTTCAGAAAGAGGAAACATGTGACCTTCCAATGTCATTTAACCTCTCTCTATTTGCTTACCTTGAAAATGATGTCAAAATACCCCAACTCCAGTGTGAGTCAGTGGACATTTTCCTCCTCACAGCTGCAGATGTTTTGTGTAAAGCAGTATGAGTTCTTTCAAGAATACTATAGTATAGTATAGAAATGTTTATTAGAAGTCATAGTGTGAGGTTAGTTATCTGACTCTAATCACAAGTAATAAGACCTGCATCGATGCATTGTCCCCATGTGACTTGATACTTCCGCACAGTTCTAAGTATCTCTGACCTCAGAAGGCCTTTTCAGGAAGGATTGTCATTGGGCAGAAGTTTTAAATGTTTCAGAGGGAATGCAATTGGAAAAGGTTTTGCTTGTTTTCTATTTGGCAGCTCTAGGATTTGCTTGCTAGGCAAACATTATTGCTGAACTTCTAGCCCTGGGAAGATTGTGAATCCTGCTCGGCCTGGTCTCTTTAGCCCTTTTGCTTTGTTATATTTAGGAGGCATTCTTATAGAAAATAACATTTTCTTTCTTACATTTAAATAACACAAATGTAAAACTGCCAGAAAATACTAATAGTTCTATTTTTTTCTGGGAGTTTGAAGTCCTTTATAATAGTTTTAGGAAGAAGATAGCTCTATTCCCAGATAACAGTTGTGAAGAAAACAGACGTGCTCTCACGTATGGAATGACTTGCGTGTGAGTTGTGGAGAGCGTATCAGAAGGAGCCTCTTCCTCACCTGGACGAGGTGTAGCCCAGTGGCCGTGGCCAGCAGTGCAGTGCAGTGCACACATCCCACTGGCCTTATGATCACCGGGTCTGAGTTGATTTGGGGTTTTCTCACTTGGCATATTACCATTGTTTTTGTGTATATTTAGTTGTAAGTTAGGGGAGTAGTGAGCCTTCTTTAGTTTCTTTCAGGAATTTTTTTCCCTTAAACTCAATGTATGTTTTAGGTGATGCTGAACCTACCTTTGGAATTCAGAGTTGGGCTCAGGGCCTTGTAACAGTCAGAGTGCATCAGCATGCAATTGTCTCTATGCGTTTATATGCAATTACTGGAAAAACATACTAGGCTGGGAAATCTGGAGTACTGGTTAAAGGCTTTTTAAAGAATTGGCTTCCAAATAAGGTTATCATCATGAAAATATTTAAATATCCTTGGCACACAGAAGCTCTGCATGTTTAGTTGAAATATCACCTCTGCCTAGTAATATGAGGGAGAGAATGAGCAGGTGGGGTGTGGACACCTGAAAAAACAAAACACTCCCCTACAATTTCAGTTGTATAAATGATAAATATACACAAATACTAAAGTAAAACACATAATAACAATGCGAAAATACTCTCTATAATACTTTAGTTTGTAAAAAAAATACTGAACGACACAGCGTAAGGTAAGAGTACACACTGACTTATGGAAATTTTGTGAGTATAAACATTTGCTGTGGTGTATGGCACTGAAGTGTTGAGGAAAATTGACTTGCATGAAATTTGTCTGAGTCAGTCTAAATCAGTAGCTGGACTTCGCTGTTACTATCTAGTGTTTGAGGGTAGCAATTGTGACAGTAGGTAACAACCTTCTACTAAATATTTTCTTTCAAAATGTTGCCACTCATTCAGTGAAAATTTACCGAGATGAATGTGTGGAGTGTACTCCTATCTGTTTATCTGACTAAGTATGTTTCTGTATATTCTTCTTTGTGATATCACAGAGGTTCCTACCTAATGCTAGACTTCCCCTTTATAATATCAGTATCAAGAATCTGTGTAGGAACACCTTGTAATTTGTAAGTAACATATATAAATAATAAATAAAACATGTGAATAACACCAAAGCTAAATATTTTGGATCACATATGATTAAATGTTTCTGCCAATATCTTTGAGAATAGGAACTGCAAAATACATACTAATTTCTTTGAGTTCAGCCTTTGGTAATTTTTCTTCACCCTTGTCATTGCCAGAAAATTCTGGATGTGAAATACCCTTAGTTTAATTTTACGTAGCTCTGTACCAAAAGGAACTCGATCATACTTCCTGTATTATTTTAGTTAACATTCTGCTCAAAGTGGCTACCCCTGGGTAAACAGAACAGCTTGAAAACTGCTACCCTAAACTGCTGGGTTATCTCACCCTTCACACCTTTGCAGACACCTGAGTGGAGAGGTCATACAGCTTCTCAGCTATGTCAGTCCTGATGACCCCTGGCATGCAGAATCCAGCTCCACAAATGGCCTTAAAATTACATTTTTGAGCATCTTATAATAGAACTGTTAACATATTAACAATCTGTTAGCAGTCTGGATTGTCATGAGCAAGAACCCACGTACAGTATGATCCATCATTTATTTTTGGTCCCACCAGGAATGTACAACATTTATTTTCATAAACTAAGGCAATATAAAAAGCAAGTTGAGATGCACCAAATGGAGTACCGAGAAACAATAAAATGTTGTTGACTCTTTAGAGGACAGAGGACAGCCAGGAGACAGGAAACTTGTTCTTTTATACAACAAGGCAAGCTATTCTCTTGTCACTCTGGGAGAGTCTGAATTACTTCATTTGATTTTTTCCTTAACCAGGGGTTGGTTGTTTCTGTAATTTATAATTCACAAGTATTGTTTCTTAGCTAACTGAGAAACATTGAGCTACTTTGATTCTCTTTTGGGGATAGAGAACTATGAATCTACACTTACAATGTGCAATTCTTGAAAGAAATTTTCAGTTGGAAAAGAATGAATGTCTATATAACAAAGGAAAATGGAACAGTCCTTGTAGAAAATAACTTTTCTTACCTTAACTTTGGGAACTCATAATTTGCAAGGACAGAAGCTAAGAATCTTATTGCACATAGTATGCATTAATCTTATCGAAGTGAATTTTATATTTAATCTTTGGATTTCATAATTTTTCTTTCAGTCTTGGTGTTTTCATGTGGAAACACTGGCTTGAAGTCAATGAATAGACTTTATTTTTGCATAAACACTGCATATTTTGACTTTTTCCCAAGCCCCCAAATCATGGAATTCTGCAAACTAGTCTTCACAGTGGGAAGGGCTTCCTGCCACCTGGCTCCCTGGGGAGACAAGACTCCTTCATGTAAGGGGGGGGATTACAACTGTAGAGGATTCCTGCGCTGTTAATCCAGTTTTCTGTCTTATTCACACTTTTTAGCAAAAAAAACAATATCAAATCAGCTACTCTTCACTTTCTTCTGGAAAGTGTCCCTTTTTGCCGACATCATTAACATTGACATGTCCACATAAGCATACTCGTCCTTTTTGTTATTCTCCCTCCTTGCCATCCCAAACCCTTCCCTGCCATCCCAAACCAATCACAGAAAGCCACATTTTTCATGTACATACATGTGCATAGAGTATTCTGACACTTTTAATTTTATCTTAATGATCTTAATGAGGTATTTTAACCTCGTTCAGGTTGACCCATTTATTTGTTTCTTAAGTTATAAAATAGTAATTGAATGTCTGCCAGGTGCCAAACAACTATTTCAGAGATTCAGAAGTGAACAGACACAGATAAAAGGAGATTCCTGCCCTCATGAAAACAAAAATTAAAAGATGAATGTGGTATACATATTTATAGATAGACATAGGTATGTTCATAATCAAATAAGTTACCTAGGTTATAGAGCAACAGGTGAAAAAGAGAGCATAGGGAATTTTTAAAAGGATGAATCAGGAAAGGTTTCAGCAAACAATGTCACATTTGATGAAAGGCCAAGCTGTTGTCAGGAATGGAATTGTTACAAGGATATCAAATACTTTGAGTGTGAATGTTCCCAGCAGAGGAAATGGTAGACTCAAAATGCTTTAGGTCTATTTCAAGACAGTGAAGTTGTCAATACTGCTAGAGTACAGTGACTCAGAGAAGAAACAAAAAGAGATAAGGTGTCAGTCAGTTGGTCACTGCTGTGATAAGTACCTGAGACAAACAATTTGAATGGAAGAAGGCTGGACTTTTCACTTACAGTTTGGGAGGTAACAAAAAAGATTTTACAGTTCTTTTCCTAACATGATCTTTTTCTTTACTGCATCATTGTAGAGGATAATGTATTTGAGTTGAGTGTTTTTTCAGATGTAGAATTGGCCTATTTTTTGATTTTCATTTTCACTCCTTTCTTCAGGCTTTTTGGCCTCCAGTCATTGCCTATGATCTCCCCTTTCCTGAGAACTTGGCCTAAGTTCTACTCAGTGATTTCCTCCATTTTGAAATCCTCCCAGTGAGTTCTGGTTCACTCTTTCAAAGTCTACACTTTGTTCTCTTCTGAGGTTCTCACAAGCAGGTTTGATTCTTTCTCCCTCAGGTCTGGCATAACCTTTCTATTGATCTTCTGTTACCTAAAATTTAATGTCTTCATGTACTCCTATTGAAGTTACATTCATGTTCATGTCTTTCGCATTATAAATAGAAATTCCCAGGGGAAGGGGCAGTTCCTGATAATTTGCCTTCCATCTTTCCTGTACATTAAAACCATCTTTTACAGATAGTAAACATTAAAAATTCAGCTATAGAAAGGAAATTATTTTTAAACAGTTGGAAAACATAATGACTGCTCTCCTGAGGTTCCCTGCAGTTATAAAGAAGAGTCATACTGTTATCAGCAATTCCCTTGGTAACTTTCTCAAGTTGAGGGAACTGAGGGAAAATCTCGGAACCTGATGCTATAATGAGGGACATAGTATTTTGGAATTTTCTGTCTTTTACCTTCCCAGGACCACATCCATCTACTTTGATGTTGCACTAAGCAGTCAGAGATTTTGGCAGCTTCATGTGTATCATGCAAATATCTTTTTATCCAATCATATGAGAATCTGATGATTACAGGGTATGAAACCTGGAACATTTATCAAGTGTTGCCATAACCCTAATTAGAAATGTTCATAGGGGTATAGAGAGAGGCATTCTGGAAACTAAGATATTCATCCACTTCCTCTGCCAAATGCTAGTCATATTCTTGGTATGTATTCAAAAAACAAGTACTTCAGAATTTGATAGAGTACTTATATGCTAGCAGGAAAACAAAGCATTGATAATGGTTTTCACAATATTTGTTTTTATTAAGTAATTGTAGGAAGAAGTTTCAATCCCCAAAGTTAGGTTATGAATTCAGTGTGTTAGTCAGTGTTTTCCTGATAAATGTTTTAAGAAAGAGGGTTGTGTTGAGATGAGAGAGAGACAAAGAGAGACATCAGAAGCAAGGTTTACTTGGGTTTGTCTTATGTATGTATGTGTGTATGTAAATGAGAACTTGTAAAACTAATATGTTTTAAAATGGTTAAAAATAACCCTAAAATTCCAGAATAATGTTACTAATAGAATGTAGATTGACAGTATTCATAATTACTGGGGTCCAGTATAACAGTAATACATGAGGCTTGCACAATTGATTTTTATTAATAAAATAATGTAAATTTACAGTTACTATGAAAATTATCATTGTATGTCATTCTATTTTCATTTGAAAAAATTTAAGACACATTAGAGACATGCTATGATGATGGACAGAGGTGGCACTAAGGCTCATGGAATCAGCAGAAGTAGGCGAGAATGACAGAGCTCAGCGATTCCTGAGCTCTGGGGCCCTAGAGGCCTGAGTGGGTAGTGGCAATTTCCCCACAAAAGTACTCTGAGCACAAAATCAGAAGTGCTTTGCAACTCAGTCCTATCAGATTTCAAGACGAATACATATTTTTGACCAAATGGCATTTACTTTAAAATAAATAGGGAACTGGTGGCATTTGAAAAAAAGAGCAGCCATTGCTCTTTATGCCAGACATAATAGTTATTTAATGCTGACCTCATGGAGACAGACAAGTGTAGGGAGAGCAGTTTTTATTTTGAGTGATCCAGAGTGCATGTGTGCGTGTCAGATGGGACTTGAACTGTGGAGGCTCTGTGTGGCCGCCAATCTGAAAACACAGTGACCTGAACTGGCCACATCAGTAATGGTTTCCCCGTGATTCACACATTGCTGCTGGAATTCTTCTTTTTTTTTCTGTCAACACCAAGACGACTTGGTGTAGCGATTATTATTTGCATCCCTCACACACATATTCTTTCTGCACTATATTATGGTTTGGGTGGGAAAAAAAAGAAGAAAATAAAGATTGCACATCAAATAGTTGACTTCTCTGATTGAAGTTTTAAAAACTGATGGGATGATTCATGAAAACAGAAGCAAACAACACTCTCCAGCTGGAGTTGATAGACTATCTATGCTGTTCTGCTCTTAGATTTCTACGCCATGGCTCATCCACCCCTTCATCACAGTCTCTTAGGTGTGTTACCTTTTCCTGCAGAATCTTGTTGTACTTTAGTCATCAGGGATTTCATAAGTTTGTGAAGGGTGCCTTGATATTGAAATGAAATTCTGACTGATTAAAAATAAGTATAAGCACTTTACTAAAATGTTTCTTAATGTTTTTCAAGCTGTTTGATAGGTAAATCCTCATATTTTATTGTCTGCATCGCCATTAGTTGATTTTTCCTAGCATAAGTCCAACAAATGAACTCTGAAACAAATGTCTTTCACATGTCTTGGTACCCGTTTCCCTCCCCCCCCACACCCCCCACCCGTCTTGGTTTTTCCCCCTTCCCTATCAAATTTCAAATATCCAAATACAAATAAATTCAATATATCAGATAACAAAGTGAGATACTATACCAATATGAGATAACCAAGGGACAGCAAAGGAGATGAGAGACAACATAGTACATTAAGGACAACAATCATTCATTATATGGCTTTTGTTTCACCATCCTGGAGGTCCTTTCAATAAGCTTCACATTATATGTCCTTATGTATCAAGATTTTGCTCTATTGCAAATCTTTTAGACTGCGTGTATATTTTCATTATGGTCTTTTTTGTTATTTCATCAGAATTAGCAGTGCAAACTTCAATTGTTCTTAAGGGCTGAATGGACAATCTTGTTAAAAATGTTTTCTATATTTTTAATTTATTTTGGACGTTGATCAAGTCTGACCCAGATACAAGAACTGGAGTGCTTTAGCACTCCAGGACTTGGGCATGATGGGTAGGTAACATTAATCACTTTTTGGGTCCCATCCAGTAGATAACTGTTTAGTGTTACCAGTTTCTCCAGGCTCTTAAAATATCATTTAATTATCAAATTTGCTATAATATAGGCACTTTTAGTTAGATTGTATGGAAAGTTGATCAAAAATAGGGTTAATTCACTAAGCCAGAGCGCAACCCATCACTTCCATTTCCAACTGGAACCAACTATAGATAGAAGAAAATTACAAATTAGTGAGTTATGTTATTACTAATCACGTGGGTAATATTGAAAGTAGAAAACAAAAGAAAGCTATCATGGTTAGATTCATTTTGGCTTATATTTTTCCTTGGTTACTCCAAAAGGGTGCTAAGCTTTCCTTGGTGCTTTCCAGTGTTAATCCTGTACTTGTGACTGAAACCTTATTGGAAACAGTCATAGCAGATGCAGTTAGCATGAGATGATTACCAATGACTGTGAGCCATCAATCTAAGGACTGGATATCCTTTTAGAGAAGGGAGAAGGACAGATGGACATAGGAATCCTGAGGGAAGAGAAGCATATAAAGATGGACACAGAAATGAGTGAGGAAGCTCCAAGGAGGATTGCCAGATAGATATACCAAAAAATGTGTTTCCAGGCCTCTTAGACACACACACACACACACACACACACGCACAGACTTACATTTAGGTAGTGAAGTACTGATACACACTGTGAAAGAAAGAATGGACACTAAGGATTAATATTCACCCTGTGCTAGTAGGCAGGAAGTTTAGACTTTTCTTGGGTGCAAAATTTAAGCTGCAGTGTGAATGATGAAAAGTAGTGACACCAAAGAATGGCAGAATTGTGATTCTGCTTTCTGGGCTGAGAGATAATATTCATAGCATTAAGTATAAAGTTTGAACTTTTTCACACTCTGAACTTGGGAGTTGAAGTGTGCTCAACATGTGCATAATAGGACATGGCAGGAGAAGGAACGTGAGTGAAGGAGGTGAGTTTATGCTTAGTTGCTCAGAAAATGCCAAATACTGTCTGGACTTACATGCTACATTCTGCTTCATGACAGCCTTCACTTTTATTCAGGAGAGAAAAGTGAATCTTATAAAGCCAGGCTTCTATTCCAGGACTATAGATCTACAGAATCAACAAGTAGGGGAGGTAGGAAAGGAAACCCAAGGTATACAATACCAGATATTGTGCTCTGTTCATTATACTGTATTATTTCTTATCAGTAAATCACTGTTAAATAAAGGAATATGTAAGTTGGTGAAACTTGGTGAATATGAACATTTAAAACATCTTACTTTAAAATAAATTGGATATTTTATCTTGAAAAATCTTGTTTGGACAGTTATATAGATTCTCAATGGATATAGTTTTATCTTGAATTTGAAATGCCCCTTCTGTTTCCCTAAGACCTGTTCATCACAAACCAGTATTTTCAGGCCTCGGATGATCAGAAGCTCAGAGTTTAAATCTGGGTAGTTATGAGATTTTTAATCTTACCCAGTATAGGATTTCAAATGAAGAAACTAAAATGTGTTTTAATTTGAGACAAGTTTGGTGGCATTTTATACTTCAGTGGGTTCTAAATTGCAAGACCCTTTTCACCTTCTACCACTGGTTCCTTCTGTTCACCTGCCTGGAGAAACAAGTGTCATATAAAGTGATGGCAGAACCATCTGTTTCTGTCATTTTGACTGCACATCAGTTTCATTGCATATATGTAAATGCTTGAAGTTCTTTACAAAAGAACTCTGTGATATTATTGATTTTATGAGTTGTGATGTTTTTTGAGGTCTTGCTTTAAGTAGCAAGTAAGCTTTGAGTGCAGTTCATGAAGAACACCTATTTACTCATTTTAGGGTTAAACCAAAGCCAGTTTCTAGAAAGATGGTGAATATCTTTTTGATGTCTGAGCTCTCGAACAGGGTCAGAAAATCGTATCAAAATTAGGTCAAACATAAGGTTACTGGTGTGAGAAAACCATCCTAAGTAGAAAGAAGAGAAACTTAGAAGAAATGGGATCCATAACGAATTGTTAATGATATCACAGTGGGAATCATAACCAAGGAGTAGAAGAGTATATGATGATGGGAATAATTCATTAGGTGAATAGAAAAGATTATAAAGAATCTTTTACCATTTGAATATTACTATATAAATGTCCACACATATGCATAGATGGTGATTTTGAAATTTAGAAGTTTAATTAGCTAGCTCAGAGACTTAAGTTTCTGTTTCCTGGTTCAGGAGAAATTTTGGCCTATTATTGGATGAAATAGAGAGCTACTGAAGATTACTGAGTAGAAGAGTTGAATGACAATGGAAAATTTTATTTGTGTAAAGAAATAAAAGAATCATTAAGATCTGAAAGTTGAGTCAGAGTGTGCCTCTGAGATAATATCAATGAAGTATTGCAAGCAGTGGTAAAGAAAATATCTAGATAGCACTATTTACTATAGCAAAGATATGGAAGCAACGCAGATGCCCCTCAGTTGATGAGTGGATCAACAAGATGTGGTATTTATACACAATGGAATTCTAGGCTGCTGTCAGAAAGACTGACATTGCCCCATCTGTAAGGATATGGAAAGACTTAGAAAAATCATATTAAGTGAAGTAAGCCAGACTCAAAGGAACATAGGCTCAATGGTTTCCCTCATTTGTCATAATCAGTAGATACCTTGGGCTCTCCTAGCAGAGATTTCCAATAGAGCAAAACCTAGATACACAAGGCCACATAGTATGACACTACATGAAAGGACCTCCAGGATATAGAAACACAAGCCATATAATGAGTGATTGTTGTCTTTAATGTACTATGTTATCTCTCATCTCTTTTGCTGTCCCTCTGCTGTCTTATATTGTTACAGTATTTCACCTTGTTATCGGATATAGTGTATATATGCTTATTTAGTTATTTGAAATCGGATGGATAAGGAAGCAGGGAAAACAAGATGAGGGGCGGGGGTGAGGAGAGGGAAATGGGGACCAAGACATAAGAAAGGGTATCAATCTTTGTGAAGTATTGCATCTTCTATCTGGTGAATATAATGTAATCCTTCTATTAATTACAATAAAAATATATGAAAAAATAGGTAGTAAAAGAATGTGCTAGCCTTCTAGCTCTATGGCAAAATACCTAGGAAAATCAGCTTAACGGTGGCAACATTTGTTTTGGGATATAGTTTCAGTCTGCTTTGGGGAGAAGCAGAACATCATGGTAGCAGGAATATGTGGAGGAGGAAGCCATTTATTCACGTTAAGTAGGCAGGAGAGAGAGAGAGAAGAGAAAAAGGAGAGAAGTGGAAGAAGGAGAAAGAGAATTGAAGACTGGAGAGCAGAGATAGAAGAGAAACAGGAGAGAGAAGAGAGCAGAACAAACATCATTTACAAGGACACATTTCAGGGATGCATTTAACAACCTTAAGTCCCAGCTCAAATTGGAAAGTTTTTATCCCTTCCCAATAGCTCATCAAATTATGGACACATGAGTAGGTTGATCCTTTGGTGAGAACAAAGTTTTCATGATCCCACCACTTTGTAAAAAGCATATCAGCAGGCAATCGAATCTTTAGCATATAGCTTTGGGGCAACATTTTAGATACAAGCCATAACAAAGAGGAATATATCTTAGGGGACATTAATTTCATTTTTAATCATGAGCTTGATACGCAACCAGACATGAACAAGAGGAGCAGAGATTAAAAATAGAATAAATATGGTCAAAATATATGCGTGTTTAGAACTGTTATAATAAAACCTCTTTGTTGTTAAGTCTGGGAGCTTAAGCTAGCATGTAAGATATGTGAAAGAAATCACCAAGTGTCCAAGTGGTAAGAGAGGAAGCAAAGGTTATTAACTTTCCAAGAGGTAAGGGACCAGATGGCATAAGAATATTGTTCATGAATAGAATGAGTGAAGGCTGGAGTTGATGAGCATTTCAAATGCTGAAGGAATGTATTACTTATGTTTCATAGTTTTTGCAGCTAGTTGTTCAGGAAGCTGAAGTTTCTCAGGGTTTTTGCTAGGTGGTGCAGTACAATCCTTTCCAGAAGTGAGTAATACAGGTAGGGTTCTGTTTGAATACAGAACAGTTTCTGCAAAACAAAGGAAAAGAGCCTTCCTGACAGGTGGTTCCTCAAAAGACTTAACCTAGAGCTCCCCTATGACCCAGCAATTCCACTAGTTGGCATTTACCCTGTTGTCCAGAAACAAGGACATACCACATCCACTATCACAATGACGTTCATTGCAGCACTATTTACCATAGCAAAGATATGGAACCAACCCAGATGCCCCGCAGTTAATGAGTGGATCAACAAGATGTGGTATTTATACACAATGGAATTCTATGCTGCTGTCAGAAAGAACGACATCGCTCCATTTGTAAGGAGATGGAAAGACTTAGAATAAAATCATTTTAAGTGAAGTAAGCCAGACTCAAAGGAACATAGGCTCAATGGTTTCCCTCATTTGTCATAATCAGTAGAAACCTTAGGCTCTCCTAGCAGAGATTTCCAATAGAACAAAACCTAGATACATAAGGCCATATAGTATGATGCTAAATGAAAGGTCCTCCAGGATATAGAAACAACAGCCATATAATGAGTGATTGTTGTCCTTAATGTACTATGTTATCTCTCATCTCTTTTGCTGTCCCTTGGTTACCTCGAATTGTTACAGTATTTTACCTTGTTATCCGATATATTGTATATATGTTTATTTGGTTATTTGAAATTGGATAGGGAAGGGGGGAAAACAAGATGAGAGTCGGGGGTCGGGGGAGGGAAATGGGGACCAAGACATGAGAAAGGGTATCAATGTTTGTGAAGTAAAGCATCTTCTATCTGGTGAATATAATGTAACCCTTCTATTAATTACAATAAAAATATATTAAAAATGATTCTGAGCTGGAGAATGGGCTGCTGAAGAATTTCAAGGAAGTCCTCCCAGGAGAAGATAGTCAGTGCGCCATGCCTTGGGAGTAAGACTGAGTTATAAGAACAGAGCATATGCATGACACTCTGGAGACCATGAAAATCACAGGTGGTGTTGTTGAGTTTGAATAAATAGCATGAATTAAAGGTAGAATGATTTCCTGATATGAATGGTTTTCTCATGTGGAGTGGAATGTTACTGTTGTTGAATGAAGGAACAGGAATCAAGACACTTATTTTGTAGTAGTCACATTCTGATTTCCTGGAACTTCAGTTTCTCCTGCTTGGACCTGTGGCAAGTACTCCCTGCATTATACACTGAACACACCACTCACCATGGTTTTTAGGCTTCATGAAGTGAAGGATCTGAACAGTTCTTGAAAAAAATGCGGTATTATTTCAGATGTAGTGTAAAATTTCATGGAAACATTAAAATGTGGTCAAATTGTGAAAAAATGAGTCAGCAGTTAAAATTATGTATCAGAGTAGCTTTTGTGAACTGGCTTTTGTGTACTGTGCACAGAGGCAGTTTCAGACTTTTAATTCCAAACTTGAAAATGGAAAATAACTGTTAAAGAAAATTTTTTTCTTTCTGCTTCAAACTGAGAGAGAGCAAGTTGTATAACTGTTGCTTTACAGAAGCAGCTGGTAGCATCTGTCAGGACAATTTGCAGCTATTACCCCCTCTTACAGATCTGACAAAATTGAATTGCTGACTAACTAATGTAGTTGCGGGTGAAAGTCACCTTTCAGTCACCCAATGACTGTGAAACAACCCTATTTTAAAAATTCATATTGCTGAGTTGCATTTGGAAAAGTGTTGTCCTCTTATAAATTATATTTTAAGATACATTAAATTTGCTTATGCAATATGTATATTTGTATACATATGTCTACGAAGTATGTATTTATAGAGTAGAAGAAAAATCCATCCTCCTCTCTCCAGGATGTGCTCCTTTTAACAATTGAAAGCGGTCATGAGGAAATGGGGGGATGGAGGGGAATTTGGATGAAGGTAAATGGAAAAAACAGAGATATTTTGAAGGTTTTTTTCCCAGTCATTTTGTGTCTTTTGAGTTGGTAATGTGAGGCAAATATTTGTGTTGCTGATACTGTGCTATAGTCTACTCTTGTGATACAGAAGGATAAGACCTAATTTAATGTGGAAAAGAGCATGTACAGAGATAATGAAACAGATCTACATTAAAATGTAATATGTTATGTGTACTATGAACCAAGGAAGGTTTGCAGATCAATTTGCATTAGAGCAGATACTGGTTTTCATTTGAAGTGTATTTGGACATATGAGTATCATGAGTGGTTGCAGGAGTAAGGTGTACTTTTCACCTACATTTGCTGATAGTCACCCTTCAAAATGTATATGATGCCTGATATACTACAGGGGCAGTAAATATATGTATAGAGAGCAGACCAATGGAGGCAGTAAATATTGTATGTTCAGAGAGCAGACTAATGGAGGAAACAAATATATGCAAAGTCTTCAGGATCATCTTGATTTGAATTGCCAAACCCTTCTCCCACTGTGCAGTGTTTTGTTGAAGCCCCATGTGGCCTTTTACTAGAATGAGTAATCAAATCAGAACGCATCCTGGAATATTTAATTGTGGATCACTGTCAGTCCTGTATAGGGAAAAGCAGTGGATCCTGTGTGGAGATGGGAACATAATTTCCAGATAAGGAGAGGAATTTGCAATGACAAGGGTTTTTGAAGGACTGACTCCAAGGACAGAAAGAGGGACAGTGTACAAAGAACCAAACCAGAGATTATGATATAGCATCCAAGAGAAATTTTGTACACAGTGAATTTTATTTAAAATCCTTTCCCTAAGAGTGAAAAGAGAATGACTTCATGGGCTCCGTTCCAATGGGACTTCCCATGCTCAAGGCACTGGTATATTTTGAATAGAGGAGGAGGAGGAGGAAAAGTGGTCATTGGGAGGGAACAGATGATGCAGGGACTTTTGACTACAGTAAGAGTTGGTTCTAGGAGCAGAGGTAAACCATAGTAAATGTTTCCTCAGAATTGTGATGTGGCAAGTTGCTGTTCTTCAAAAGAAAAGGAAATGCCTGTGTCTGGCAGTGTGGGGAATGAATGCTAGGGAACAAACGTGCCTGTGGAAGACCTTTGGGAGTGACAGGGAAGAGTTGTTTTGACTAGAATGTTGTTGGGGAAAACAGAAGTAAGTAGGTGGTGCTGCCATTGATTCTGACTGGCTGGGATGGCTGACGTGGGGCACATGTTCAAGGGTCCTGTATTAGCAGTGGTGCATTAGATGGCCCACATGTCCATATCAAAAGAGCACAGGCAGTACTCAAGATGAACACTGGGTATCACATCAGTACATAGGCACTACTTGAACCATTTCAATTCCTAAGGCCACAGGTCAGAGAAGGGGAAAGTAAAGAACTCCAAACGCTGATCACCGTACCCTAGCGAGAAGAAGATCCTTCTAGAGTAGTAAGTTGGAGACAGTTGAAATGGCTGGTCAGAACTCTTACCTAAGTGGTTGTGGTAGCCTTTCTTGTCTCTACTGTACACTTCAACTTCCTTCTTTCCCTCCTTACTGCAAATTTACCACCTTGTTTTTTTTTATTTTATTTTTTATTGTAATTGGTAAAAGGGTTACATGATATTTGCCAGATAGAAGTTGCATTAATTCACATACATTGATACCCTTTCACATGTCTTGGTACCCATTTCCCTCCCCCCCACACCCCCCACCCGTCTTGGTTTTCCCCCCTTCCCTATCAAATTTCAAATATCCAAATACAAATAAATTCAATATATCAGATAACAAAGTGAGATACTATACCAATGTGACATAACCAAGGGACAGATAACGAAGGGAGCTAGGTCTGTGTTTTTTTTTTACCTTTTTTTTTATTGTAATTAGTAAAAGGGTTACACGATATTTGCCAGATAGAAGGTGCATTAATTCACATACATTGATACCCTTTCACATGTCTTGGTACCCGTTTCCCTCCCCCCCCACACCCCCCACCCGTCTTGGTTTTCCCCCCTTCCCTATTAAATTTCAAATATCCAAATACAAATAAATTCAATATATCAGATAACAAAGTGAGATACTATACCAATGTGAGATAACCAAGGGACAGCAAAGGAGATGAGAGACAACATAGTACATTAAGGACAACAATCATTCGTTATATGGCTTTTTTTTCAGTATCCTGGAGGTCCTTTCAATTAGCTTCACATTATATGTCCTTATGTATCAAGATTTTGCTCTATTGCAGATCTCTGCTAGTAGAGCCCAAGGTTTCTACTGATTATGACGAATTTATTACTATTTCTTTTACATTAATTCCTAGGAGAGTGAACCCCTGGAGAAAATAAAGCATACATTCATATATAAATTACTTTTTATTGAGCCCAGGTTCTCCCTGGTAGTTCCTGAAATACTATCCCCAACTTTATCTGAGACAGTTGAATAATTATACATAACCCTAGTGTTCTGCCTCAGTTATTCCTATATTTAAACCTAAAGTTCATCTCTGTAAAGGTTAACTGAAGTGTTTACTTTGTCTCTTCCTACATTACTCTGTACTCACATTGCATAGTAAGTCTGCTCTTCTTGCCCTTCAGCACCACTCTGCTCTTTATTTGGGAAATTGAGGTAAGTGGCAAGACTCCACTTGTTGGAACTCCTAGAGCTGGGTTTCTGGCCTTGTATATATGTCATTCCAAATTGTTTGGAGTGGAATAAACTTGTCTTGTTGTTTCCTTAGCATTTGTGTTTATAAAATATTTACTATTAAAAGAGGCCCACATTAGGATAGGTCATTTGTCAGCTTGACAAAGGAGGGGAGCAGAAAGGTTTTTGTTCTCATACTTTGCCCGCACGAGTCTTGATTATTATATTAGCTGTCTAATAGTGACAAGCTCCCTGGTCACCTCATTAATTAATGAGATCAGACACTTACGGGAAGATAGAGAAATCACTGCCCCATCATTGGGTGTCTTTCTATCAGGGGCCCAAATCAAGAAGTTTTAAAGATATTAACAAGGACAGCAAACAGGCAGTTGATATTAATTCCCCTGAAAGCAGTAATGAAGCAATCAGCTTCAAAACAAGCCAGCAGTAACCTGGTGGAACCTTAAGACAGTTGGAATCATCTAAAATTAAAGTTACTTTTTCCTCGTATGAAAGTGTGTTTTTGGAGGGTAGTGAAAGCAGGCAGAGGTTAGGCATGAGACAGATTAGGCTTCAATCTGTTATCAGTGTTTAGATTGCTTGCAAGAGAAGCTCTTTTCAGGTTGGAAAATGAGCTGTGCAAAAGCTGAGTATACCAGACAAATACCAGCTGAGTATAGCAGAACTGGTATTTGTTTGTGTAACAACTAGTGGCACAAGATGGGATTCTTATTTTTTCATATATTTTTTATTATAATTAATAGAAGGGTTACATGATATTTGCCAGATAGATGGTGCATTAATTCCCATACATTGATACCCTTCCACATGCCTTTGTCCCCATTGAAATGGATTCAATTCCTAAGGCCACAGGTCAGAGAAGGGGAAAGTAAAGAACTCCAAACGCTGATCACCGTACCCTAGCGAGAAGAAGATCCTTCTAGAGTAGTAAGTTGGAGACAGTTGAAATGGCTGGTCAGAACTCTTACCTAAGTGGTTGTGGTAGCCTTTCTTGTCTCTACTGTACACTTCAACTTCCTTCTTTCCCTCCTTACTGCAAACTTACCACCTTGTTTTTTTTTATTTTATTTTTTATTGTAATTGGTAAAAGGGTTACATGATATTTGCCAGATAGAAGTTGCATTAATTCACATACATTGATACCCTTTCACATGTCTTGGTACCCATTTCCCTCCCCCCCACACCCCCCACCCGTCTTGGTTTTCCCCCCTTCCCTATCAAATTTCAAATATCCAAATACAAATAAATTCAATATATCAGATAACAAAGTGAGATACTATACCAATGTGAGATAACCAAGGGACAGATAACGAAGGGAGCTAGGTCTGTGTTTTTTTTTTACCTTTTTTTTATTGTAATTAGTAAAAGGGTTACACGATATTTGCCAGATAGAAGGTGCATTAATTCACATACATTGATACCCTTTCACATGTCTTGGTACCCGTTTCCCTCCCCCCCCACACCCCCCACCCGTCTTGGTTTTCCCCCCTTCCCTATTAAATTTCAAATATCCAAATACAAATAAATTCAATATATCAGATAACAAAGTGAGATACTATACCAATGTGAGATAACCAAGGGACAGCAAAGGAGATGAGAGACAACATAGTACATTAAGGACAACAATCATTCATTATATGGCTTTTGTTTCACTATCCTGGAGGTCCTTTCAATTGGCTTCACATTATATGTCCTTATGTATGAAGATTAACGATGGCTTTTTGAACTTGAAAGTTTATATTCAATCTCACTTGAAGACAAAGCTAAATTATCATTTGCTTATGAATGGCAATGTCACAGCTGTGTGTGTGTATATATATATGTATATATATATATATATATATGTATAACTACATCTATATATTCACTTTCCAGTAGCATTCCATTATATTAACTCAGGTTGTCAAAGGATTTCTCCTAGACATCTTTTTTTTGCATATAATTTTTAATGTAATTAATAGAAGGGTTACATTACATTTGCTAGATGGGAGGTGCATTACTTCACATTCATTGATACCCTTTCTCATGTCTTGGTCCCCATTTCCCTCCTCCACCCCCACTCTCATCTTGTTTTCCCCCCTTTCCTATCCAATTTCAAATAAACAAATATGCAGTTTTTTCTCCTCAAAAATGTTCTGAGAGGATGCTTTAGACAAAAAAAATTAGAAAGGAACACCTTCCTCGGTTAGATATGATGACAATGCAATTAAAATTTTTGCATTTGCAGTATTCTGTCTGGATAAAAGATCCCCCCCCAGCAAAATGTGGATGATGTTTTAATTTCCCCATGGCCTTTCAGAATTCTGTTAGCAGTGAAAAAAAGTTTCAAAGTATTATTTCTTACCATAAGTTTGAAAATACCTTTTTATTTCCTCCTGCATATAATGTTTAAGTTCACTTTTCTCCTATTAGCTTCTTTCTCCAGAAAGAATAGTTTCATTTAGTTATCATGAGCTTACCCTTTTGGCATTTTCTTATTGATACACATTAATGTACAAAGCAATGGGTTCTGCTGTGACATTCTGAATGTTCATATCATGTCAACTCCCTTTTAAAAGTAATTGTAATTTTAAAAATTATAGTGAAGGGGATGTACAGACGGGCTACAGTTCGGTAAAAAGTACTTCTTTTTTGGGTAATGTCACCTCTTCCCTTGCTCTCTCTCAGGCTTTCCCTCCCATTCCCCCACTCACAAGTTGTACACAACTTGTATTCAACAATTTTCAGCATAGTGTCCAGTGAGCCCCACTGCTGCATTTGTTTATCCTTTGTCTCTCCATTTCTGTGCCTCCCTTTAAACTCCCACAGACAGATAAACAGACAGAACAAAATGGAAAGACAAGAGAAACTAAAAAGAAAAAAACCCCTCACTTTCATTTCCTGGAGTTCATGTGGATATATAGTATTTTGGATGATCAGATGCACATAGGCAGTGTGCCTTTCTGTTCTTCTCCTGTCTCCTCCTTTGGTTTCACTATATGTGAATGCCTAGAGACCTGTATAATTTCTTATGCCCAAGTATTTTAGATCTAGTTAATTTTTGTGTTTTTTTTTAAAAACTATCTTTAAGTAGGTGTACAAAAAAGGAGTTGCCACTTGATGTATCAACCTCTTTCTTAACTCCCCTTTCCCTTTCTATGTCTTCTCTAATCTCAGATCTTATATGAGAACACAAAATACTACCCTTACAAAATCAAGCCCGTTGTTTATATGCCACACACAAATCTCCATTTCCTCACTACCACTCAGAAGAGAGAAGACCATGGTTACAATAACAATGCTTCAAAGACAAACTATACATTTAAGTATGGTAAATAAAAATCAGAAACAATAATAAGAATAGAAAAGTAAGAGATTGGGCATGTGTAGGATACACTAGGAATTAAAATCATCAATGCTTATATTAAAAATGAGGTGGCAGGAAAAGCAAAAAGGGGCGGAAGAAATAGTGTTCTGGATCTGGAATAGAAATGTGAGGAGAGAGGTAAAGTCCCCCTGTGTGCTGGAAGTGGAGGATTGAAGACAGAAGAAAGAGAAGGTAGCGAATAGGCTCTTAACACTGCTGAATAAAGGTGGGTAAATTTCTTCTTCTTCTTTTTCTTCATTTCCTCTTCCTCCTCCTCCTCCTCCACGCTGAAGCCTCTCCTTTTCCTTTTCTTCTTCCTCCCTCCCTTCCTCCTTCTCCTCTTCTTTCTCCTATTTCTTTCTCCTTCATTGCCTTTGTTAGAGACCCAGAAACTTCAGGGGAAATAGGTCATTTACAGAAGGATCTTGGGAGGTCTTCCCAGGGTTATGCCCTGGCCTGAGACCCACAGTTTGATTTACAACTATGTTTGCCTAGCAAGTACACTGATTCTCATTAGGTTCTGTATGTAAGTTGATTTGGGGAAAAAAAGTTAGAGGATGGAGAACATTGGGGGAAATTAGAATTTCCTAAAGGCATCCATTAGTGCTGTGTTGCTGCTAGCACTGAGTGTTTTACAAGCTGACAGTCACCTCAAAAACTTAAAGGAAAGCAGTTTCTATAGCAACAGTGGAACCATTTGAAGTGTGACTAGATAATCTTTTCTTATAACTAAGAAAGCAGAGATATGGAAATTCATTAAAGATATATTTCATATCTTCTACCTAATGCACATTCAGGGCAAGTATACTCTTTGACATGTCAAATATCTTGCTGCCATCTCAGTGCATTAAATACTGATGCACCTTAATGGTTTGATTAGCTTCCCAAGATGAATTTTGGCTGCTAGTAATCATGATTAAGGATATGTATTCTGGACTTGATTGCCTTGGGTTCAAACACTAATACTCCCAATTTTAGTTCATTGCTATATCTGTTCCTGAGTCTTTTATCTTTAGAATGAAAACAAATAAATCTACTCTGAATGTAAGCCTTAAAGAAGTGGAAATATATAAGCAGTGTCTTGTTGGTGAAAATAGCTTACCAAACACTGCCTACTGTAAATAGCAAGTCCTTCAGAAATGGACTGGCTTCCTGTTTTCACAGATAAAACTGGAATTCATAGTCCATTTAAATAAATGCAACTACAGTTGGCTCAACTTTCTAACCTTTCTATTTGATCCAGGCATCCTCACTGGCATAGACAGTAATACAAGATGAGCCCTGTGTCATTACTTCCTTTTAAGTTACATATTTGTCCAGTAGGCCAGGGGAATGATGTGCTGTCAACCCCTTTTCAGGGTCCACTGGTAGAAGGAACATGGGAAGGCAAAAGGCCCCTTTGGTGGAAGCTTATAATCAGTCTCTCTTGTATTCTCTGCATGACTCCTCATACTCTAGCCTTGGCTTGGTTTCTAGAATAAGAAAGGGTCCTGCTTCAGGATTTCATGAGTACTATTCCTTCACGGGCTCATTTTCTTTTCTTGGTTCTCCCGATAACTGAATGTTTGTAATCACAACAGTTTCAGCCCAGATGTTGTCCCTCTTTCAAAAATTGTTTTGCCAGATCATTTTGTATCAAATCAATCCATTAAAAATTCTTAGTGTATTTACAATTTGTAATGATTGGCTTAAATTAACTTGTGGAGCTGCCTGCCTCATGGATTCATGTTTCATGCAGGAAGTGACTGGTTTCTTTCTAGTGAGGGATGTAGGCACTTAGTAAGTGAATGATGGACAGGCACACAGAAGAGTAAGTCCTCATTTGGACCAAGATTCTACTGAGTTCTTAAAAGAAAAATGGGCAGTGCAAGATAGGTGATGTAGAACTCAAGAGAAGCATAAGGGAACATATAAAGGATTTCTTTTGAACCTGAACACATAACTACCAGGTCAGGCTTCCTATTTCCTGCACACCCTTGAAAACTGCTTCTCCTTGTCTCACTTCTGTTATTGGGTAACTTTTCCTTTCACAGTCCTCCCATTCCAATCTTGTTATCCTCCTACTTATAGAAATGAGGTGCCACCCTGTAGCTCTAAAGCAGAATATTTTGTTAAAACATTCACATCCACAGCCACAGGGGATTGCTCAGATAGCACAATCATGTTTATGTAGCCAGGAGCAAGAAACGATGACTTTCCACTGGAGGAGATCACTTAGCTAAGAGCTATGGGCTTCCATTAACCGTGATAACCACAGTCTAATTTCACTGCGGAATGAGAGCTGTGAGATAATTAGGAAAAGTGCATGCCAGAATGCCAGTGCATATTTCTCCTAAATTAATACAGCCTCATCAGATAAGTTATATTAAAAACAGACACTGTATGAAACAAGATCATTGATTGTCTTAATTAATATGAATCAACAGGCAGAGTCAGGGCCTACATTAACCTTGGCAGTGGTTGAGAGTCTGGGGAAACTTCACTGAACAAAACTGATATGGAGGAAATAAATCTGTGCTCTGAGTCTGGATATTGTGCACTGGAGCATCTGTTCTGATCTCCATGTCCAGTCCAAAGGGTCTCCTTTGCAGGCCAAGAGAGGAGAGCAGACCATACAAAACAAAAGTCTCCATTATGGTTCAAAGTTCACAGGTGGAAATAAACCAATAAAATGACAATGTCTAACATCTTTTGAATAAATAGGATTCTATTCTTCTCCCCTGGAGATGGGGAGGTGTGGATGGAAAACAGCAGCTACAGCAACAAAAATCTGAGGCTGAAGCCTAAGGCTGGATTCAAAACCTTTAATTCAGAGTGAAAGACTTTAATCAGGCTATAACTTGGCTCCATTCCTAAATGCTACCATGTTAAAAAAGGAAAAGAAATAACAACAATAATAATTCAGAGAATGCAAATAATAGTCCAACCTAAAGCCAGGAATAGGTCAAAACAGCTGTAGTTTCTCTGGGAATGAAACATTCCACTCTTTAAATTATTGCAAGGAAATGTATCTTGTTTTCCCCAACTGAGCCTGGAAGTGAATTTTTAAAAAAAATCTATTACTGCTAGTTACTGATTCAGCAAGAGTTGCTTTATTGTTATTGTTGTTGTTTGCTTTTCTTTCCCTTTTCCTTTGCAAGCCACTGTCCACCTCCATCTTTTTCTGCCCTTTTTCTCCTGGGTGTACCAAAGGAACCTTCTAAGTAAAAAACAAAACTTCACTTTGTGTGTGTATGGCCAAGATTCAAATTTGCTATGATTCATTGGAAGGGGGGAGGGGCTGGCAGAATTGGAGGGAGAAAGGACCCATGGAGCCTCTCAGATGTAAATAATTCAGGGTTTGGAAGTGCTCATCTTTGGACGTATTGGAGCCATTGGGAGTGTGGACGGCTGGGAAGCAAAACTGCTGAGGCAAGCAGGAGAGAAGCAGAGTCACTGGCCTGGATTGGGTCAGCCAACAGAGCAGCTGCATGTGTTGGAGAAGCCAGCCCATGTGGGGCATGGCGGGGGGCCCAGATCTGGAGATCCCCGGACTCTCAGAACACATGAAGCTCAGTGTCAGGGGAGCCTCTTGTTACACAAAAAAAAAAATCTCAGGGAGGTGTAACACTCACAGCCTAAGAAAAGGGAACAGTGAAATCCTAAACAGTATTTAACAGGAATAAGTTAGTATGAGTGTATTCCTATTAATATACTATGAATGATATATTAATAACATTAATGACATAGTATAGCAATATATTCATGAGTTAAGGTTAATAGAGCTGATTCTAATTAGTATTAATAGAACTCTTACCACATACGAGGTTACTTTTCAAGTCAGGTAAGTATTCTCTCTCCTTTTTTGCTGGAATTTGAACTCAGGGCCTCATGTCTACTCAGCAAGCACTCTTCTGCTTAAGCAATGCCCCCAGCCCTCTTTTGGGGTTGATTATTTTTCAGATAGGGTTTTAATTTGAATCCTCCTACACAGCTGGGATTACATGTATGCGCTACCATACCTGATTTTTTTTCTTTGAGCCAGGTTCTCGGTCTATATCCCAGTCTGACCTTGAATTTGTGATCCTCCTGCTTCCTCTTTGTGAGTACTGGGATTCCATGAATTTGTGCCACTAAATCGCTGACATTGATTTCCTTTCCTTTCCTTTCCCCTCCCTCCCTCCTTCCCTCTTTCTTTTTTTATTTTTTCTTTCTTTCTCCTCTTCCTTCCCCTCCCCTCCCCTTCCCTCCCCCTCCCCTCTCCTCTCTCTCCCCCTCCCCTTCCCTCCCCTCCCTTCCCCTTCCCTTCCCTTCCTTCTTCTGCTAAACCAACCTTGAATTCCCCAGGACAAATCTGATTCAATCATGCTCTTTCATCCTTCTTCTAAATTACCAGATTCCACTGGCAAATATTTTTGAGCATGTTTACTTCTATGTTCTTTAGGAATATTGATCAGTAATTGCATTCACTGTCCAATAGGATAAGCCTGGATTACATGATGCTCCATGCAACTAAATCTAAATGGATTACATTATGATGTAAAATTGAAATTCCACTGCTTTGGATATTCCAGACACATCTGAAGTCAAATCCATGGATTAGAAGTCAAAACCAATAATATTGGATGGTACCAGCATGTCTATCATATTGGACAGCACAGAGAGCTTTCCCTGCAACCTAAGCTTTTGTATGTCTTTGAGCAGAGTTCAAACTTTGACGTTTATCTGTTGTCTTTTATCCTTAGTGTGGTGGTGGAGCTCTTTCCAGCCTTGGAAAAGAAACTCTGTGATGGATCATCTGACATCTGTTTTTTTTTTCCCTACCCCTAAAAGTGTTCTTTAAATTCCCAGCCTAGGAGGGGGTCAGCTCAGTATTATGTAAAAGCAAGGTTTAGTTTCATTTAAAAAAGGGAAAGGTGTTTTAGTTTGGCCAGTTCTAGGCAGAACCCAGAAGTGCTCTTATAGGATGCATATTTCACAAACCAAGATTTATTCCAGAACAAAGCTCTAGCATAGCAAAGGTTTTGTCTGGCCAAGTGGGATCCATCCTTACTTTGCATGAGCAAACCTGCAGGTACAATATTTTACAAGGCACATCTCCTTTCAATAATTAAATACCTATGCCAGCATGTTGTAATTTCTAAGGACATAAAGATCACAGAGAAATAGAGCGCTTTATAGTCAAGCAAAGCTCAGGGAGGGTTGTAGATGGGGGGTGGTTTAGGGAGGGTTGTTAAAGAGGAGTATTCTGCTTAATGAGAATGAAAAGGAAATTGTAACTTGGTTCCAAATTGTTCACTGGGGTCAGGAGACATGGAGTAAGAAGGGCAGTGCTGAGATCTCAAGCCCAGCTGGGACTCCAGGATGGGCTCACATCATTGATTTTTTTTTAACTCTGTGAAGGAAGGCTTTCTCTTGGACATCTTGTGTCAAATTGGAAAAGAGATTTTTGTAACGGACCCCTCCACCCACCATCAGAGGCTCTGTACGAATCATATCCCTGAGATGCTGCTGGGTTTAGACAAGCTAGGATTTCTAATGGTGGTTTTCCCTTTCAGTGACCTTGGGCAAACCAGTAACCTCTCTGACCCTCTCTTTCTTTTCAGGGAAACAGAACAACAAACCCCATTCTCTTAGTGTGAGATCTGTGGGCCAGCCCCACTACTACTCTCAAGAGCTCTTGCTATAACCGTGGCTGTGTGGGCCACTCTTTTGGGAGGAGTGTCATAGTCCCCCCAGCTGGGTGGTTGGGGGTGAGGGGTGTTTGAGGGGACTAATAGAGAGAGGGGAACATTTTCATCCTTCTCAGCCCCCATTCTTTTCTAAGTTAGGATGAAGTTTAGATCAAGGGCCAGGACCTTGACTCCCCCTGCCCCCATAATTGTGAGCGGTTAAAAGAGATTCAGGCGAAAAATACAGGCAATGGTCACAAAGGATTTGGAGACTCATTGCCACCAGGAAGTCAAACACCATTGCGGAGTGAGGTGCTCTCGGAAGGCAATCGGAGGAGGATGTGTTTGGACAAGCAGGGATTAAAAAGAAGGGTATCTTAGGAAAAATGGTAAACACCATTGAGCATTATGAAGGGTTGGCAGTGCAAAGTGTCTGTCGGACTGTGGGAGAGTAAGCAGGATGTCCTCATAATAGTCCCATATGTGCCTGTGGTCCAACTTGATTTAAAATTTTATGTCTACAGGAGAAATGCCAGAGTAAAGAAATCGCGGGGGAGGGGTGTTTCCAGACATCAGGGATACCCGTGTGGCTCCACAAACAGCGCACGCACCTTTTTACCCAGACAGTTCTATTAATATTGGATTTCTGCTATGATTATAAAACATCATCCGACACAAGCTGTGCGGTAACATTTCTCCCCCAGCAACCAGGGAGCCCGGAGAAGCTGGATTGTCATTTGCAGGAGACAAATGACAATAATCCCTAGAGATGGGATGTGCAGAAAAAGATATAATCCTATTAAGAGATTGCATTGTGCACGTTGCCTCTTGTGGTCCCAAGTGCAGATGCAGGAAGGAGACAAGGGGGCCTGTAACAGCTATAGGAAGGAGCTCTCCCTGCAGTTGGCAGTGACAGCGCCCTGCCATTTCTGAACAAGGGTCCTTGGGGTATCGGATCACAGTAAATGACTGAGGGGAAATGTACTCAAGAAAGGTGATAGACCTGAACAACTGGAGTTTCACTTCTGAAGGACCTGGAGGAAGCCTGGCCATGACTCAATTTTTTTCATATATTTTTATTGTAATTAATAGAAGGGTTACATTATATTCATCAGATAGAAGGTACATTACTTCATAAATATTGATACCCTTTCACATGTCATGGTTCCCATTTCCCTCCCCCTCTCCCCATACATCTTGATTTTCCCCCTTCCCTCTCCTATTTCAATTAAGCGTATATAAAATATATCAGATAACAAGGTGAAATATTGTAACAATATGAGATAAAGGGACAGCAAAAGGACAACAATCACTCATTATATGGCTTCTGTTTCTATATCCTAGAGATCCTTTCATTTAGCATCATACTGTATGGCCTTATGTATCTAGGTTTTGCTCTATTGTGAACCTCTCCTAGGAGAGCCCAAGGTTTCTACTGATTATTGTAAATGAGGGAAACCATTGAGCCTATGTTCCTTTGAGTCTGGCTTCCTTCACTTAATATGATTTTTTTCTAAGTCTTTCCATTTCCTTACAAATGGGTGATGTCATTCTTTCTGAGAGCACCATAGAATTCCATTGTGTATAAATACCACATCTTGTTGATCCACTCATCAACTGAGGGACATCTGGGTTGGTTCCATATCTTTGCTATGGTGAATAGTGCTGCAATGAACATTGTTGTGCTAGTGGATTTAGTAGGTCCTTGTTTCTGGACGATTGGTAAATGCCAAGTAGTGGAATTGCTGGGTCATAGGGAAGCTCTATATTTAGTCTTTTGAGGAACTGCCATACTGCTTTCCATAGAGGTTGAACAAGTTTGCACTCCCACCAACAGTGTAGTAGTGATCCCTCCTGTCCACCTCCCCTCCAGCATCTGTTATTATTAGATTTCTTGATCCTAGCCATTCTAAATGGAGTGAGGTGGAATCTTAAAGTTGTTTTGATTTGCATTTCTTTTATGACCAGAGATGCCATGACTCAAGTTTTACACTCTTAGAGCAAACCCTGTAACTTCATTGGGTTGAGGACCAGGTAGTTGGAGTTCTAAGTATGTGTGAGATCCATCAATTGGTAAAGGATAAACTATTATTATTATTATTATTATTATTATTATTATTATTTTATTATTATTTGTGCCAGTACTGGGCCTTGAACTCAGGGCCTGGGCACTGTTCCTGAGCTGCTTTTTTTTTTAATTGTTGAAGGCTAGCATTCTACCACTTGAGTCACAGCTCCACTTCCAGGTTTTTGTTGGTTAATTGGAGATAAGAGCTTCATGGACTTTCCAGACCATGATCCTCATATCTCAGGCTGGCTTTGAACCATGATCCTCATATCTCAGCTTCCTGAATAGCTAGGATTACAGGGGTAAGCCTCCAGCATGGGGCTTAAGGTCTCTATTTGAGTGATGAAAATGAAACCCTTTAATTCATGCTATGTTTTAATGGGAAATGGAAGGGAGTGAATATTCAATTTATGACACCAGGAAATGAGCACACGTGCACATGCAGATTTTAGTATTTAACAGTGAAGATTAAGACATTCACTGGCCCCCAAGCAATCACTTTGGATTATTTCATGCTCCATGCTTGCTACTCAGTAAGATACCAGCATGGTGTAGAAGAAGAGACATGAGTTTTAATAGTAGAGACATGTGGTGGGTTCAAGCCTAAGCACAACCATTTTCCAACTCTGGGACCTTGGGTAACTTCCTTAAACTCTTGCAACTTTGCTATTCTCATTTGTGCACTAGAGATACTATTCTCTGAAAAGTAGTAAAATATTAAATATTCAAGTAAATTATGATCAAAAAGAGTTACTTGTTTTTTGTCTTGGTGAAGGTTGACACCTCTTAGTTTACCTCTTAGGATCTCTTTCCTTCCCTTTCGGTTAATACTACTTTGATGATGGTGATAGTTGCTGCTGTTGTTATTATTACTATTATTTTAGTCCAGGTGGTTTGGATAGAGATCAATCTGATCCACAGGCAGATAGATATACCAATCCAGTCCATTTCTCTGCATCTATGGGATTGGTCCAGGGAGGTCATGTGATCAAAGATGGCCAATATGACCCCACTGTCTTTCTGGTTTCTAGAAGGAAAAGCTCTATGGCTCTTCTGGGTGCTGAAACTATATAAGAATATCCCTCGAGGGAGTGGTGCTGTGGCTCAAGTGGTAGAGCACTATCCTTGAGCACAAAGAGGCTCAGGGACAGAGCCCAGGCCCTGAGTTCAAGCCCCAGAACCAGCAAAATTGAACTCAAAATTGAGTTTGGGGCTTGAACTCAGGACCCTGCAGTTGTTATGCAAACACTCTACTGGAGTGACATCCCCAGTCTTTATTTAGAATTACTATGCTTTGAGATTTGCAATAGAGCAAAACCTTGATACATAAGGCCATATAGTATGAAGCTAATTGAAAGGACCTCCAGGATATTGAAACAAAAGCCATATAACGAATAATTGTTGTCCTTAATGTACTATGTTGTCTCTCATCTCCTTTGCTGTCCCTTGGTTATCTCATATTGTTATAGTATCTCACTTTGTTATCTGATATATTGAATTTATTTGTATTTGGTTATTTGATAGGGAAGGGGGGAAAACCAAGACAGGTGGGGGGTAGGGAAATGGGTACCAAGACATGTGAAAGGGTATCAATGTACGTGAATTAATGCACCTTCTATCTGGCAAATATCATGTAACCCTTTTACTAATTACAATAAAAAATGCAAAAAAAAAAGAATTGCTATGCTTTCCCATGGAATCTTTACAACCTCTAACTAGACTTGCAGAGCTATTTCACCAACACGGAGTTGCCTCATGGTTCTGTTCGGGGCTTAGGTCTTTTATTATTTATGTAACAGTTCCCCTACATTATAGTTCTGTTTGACATGCTCAAGTCACTTCCTGTCTCTGACTGGACGCTGAGAGCTGGAGGGCCTCAAGCAGGATTAGATGGGCATGGTTCTGTGGGTGGGTATTATCTTCACTTTACACAGGAGCAGAGATGTTCAGACAACCCTTTGCAAACTGTCAACTGTCATGGAGCCTTGTTGGAGTAGAAATAGATATTGAACTCAGGTCTTTGGGACTACAGAGATCTTCAGGATTTGGCTGTGTATGTGTATGTGTAATTATATATATGTATATATATATATATATATAATTTTTTTCAAAGGATTCGGCTAAGAACAAAAATCCCTTTTGAGAAGGAGGAAATCTTTTCAATGTGGAGAAGTATCTTAAAAGGTTCTATATCTGGGTCCTTTCAAACTTGAAATTTATATGCAAGGAATAAAACCAGACGAGAATGGATGGTGTTGGGATGAAACGAACAGGTTTGTGTCTTTTCTGAGCTGATTTGTCTCAGTAAATCCCCAGAAAATATCGCTTGTCTCATTTTCCCTTCAAGCCTTTTGTCTGAGTTTCAGCTGAGAAGATTTTTCCCCCTCTCTCGTTCTTTGTAAATTCTCTTGATTTTGGTTATATAACAGGAGCAAACAATTGCCTTTACTGAACAAAAGTCTCAAATGAATAGCTATCAATGGTAATACTAGTAATTAACAGTTTTTTTCTCTGTCGTGCCTGCCCGAAACTGCTTTTATTGATTTATTTTGACTCTGTTCCATATAGGACAATTTTCCAGCTTGCACAAACATATGCTTATCTTCTTTTGGGCCCAACTATCTTGGACTCTATTTCAAAAAGAGCGTTAACTCTTCAGGACAGAGCTGACAGCAGACCAGAGGAAAGGAATTGGGGTGCCTCAAATGAACTGTACACTGGGAAAGATTATCAATGAGTGTGAAACATAGAGCACCTCTTAGTTTGAAGTTTGACATCCTGGCTTTCCTTTCTGAATGAAATTGGAAATTACACAGAATTGGGGGTGAGCGTGGTGGAGGGTGGCAAGATGGAGGGGTCCATCCAAACAAAAAAAGCCAAGGTCAGAGGGGAGAAACAGTGCAAAGAAAGAACCAGTTGGCTACTGGCAGCTCGCGCTTACTCAGGAGGCTGAACTCAGAGGATTGTGTTATGAGCCCAATCCAGACTAAAAAGCCCGTGAGACTCCATCTTCAAAATATTCAGGAAGAAGTCAGGCTGGAGGCTTAGCTTGAGTTGGAGTGTCAGTCAAACAAGCAAGTGAAGTGAGTCCAAGGCCCTGAGTTTAAACCCTGGTTCTAAATAAAGAAACAAATAACAAAGTAAACAAATAGGCAAGGGCAGGGGAGGAAAAACCAGTCATCAATTCTCCCTTTCTCTCTGCTCTCCTGAGGTCAATCTCAGTTATATGAGTGTCTTTCTTGCAATCCAAGTGAAAAGGTAATTCATGGTACTGAAAAGAGAATTCATTGTGTTATTGAGTTTCTTAAACCCCAGAATTGAACCTTTTATAAAATTAGAGGTGAGAAAATGAAATGACACAGGAATAGCATCCCCCTCAATATATTTGAAACCCCACTGGACATAATCATAGTATGGAATATACAACTTTGTGATCTATTTTTTCAAATCAATAACTTTTCTTCAATGCTTGCACATATATACTCAGTCTTCTTGACTGAGTTGTATTTCATTGGATGGATGCATAGAGCATGCTTAACTAATCACAGTCACCTAGTGTTGGCTATTGGTTCCTTTTTTAGTTTTCTTTTTTTTTTGGCCAGTCCTGGGCCTGGGCATTGTCCTTGAGCTTTCTCAAGGCTAATGCTCTACCACTTGAGTCATAGCACCATTTCTGGCCTTTTCTATGTATGTGGAATCAAACCCAGGGCTTCATGCATGCTAGGCAA